>NC_140167.1:157437948-157492948 GCF_963971535.1 Notolepis coatsorum | reverse complement strand
CATTTACACAGTAGGGCTGGGCAATTAATCGAAACAAAATCACGATATCGATTCATAGACCTATGCAATCCACCTATCCACTTTTTATACTCCAAAAAAGGGCCATAAGCATAGTTCACATTGCAGGTTATCGTGATCACACACTAACCAGGGCCGCCTCAGGGGGTGTGCGAGCAGTGCGGTCGCACAGGGCCTCGCGGGAAGGGGGGCCTCGCAAAAAAAAAAAAAAAAAAAAAAATATAAATTTTTTTTATTTTTTTTTTTTTTTTTTTTTTGCGAGGCCCCCCTTCCCGCGAGGCCCTTTATCATCACAGACCTAAAATCTAGTTTTGCTTATATGCTTATATATTTCACATTAGACACGTTTGTAGAATGACTTGTTCCTGGGTCTGCACCTGGGTCACTATTGGAGCTCTGGTGCTCTGCAGCAGGCATTGGTTTCAATGAGGGGAGGGGTTACAGGTAAGGTAGCGTCTGACTATTCCGCGCGTGCAGCATTGGAGTTTATGCCAGCCAAGGTGAAGAGGACATCGTTCGGCAGATGGACTGAAGATGAAAGTTGTTGCATGTTAGACAGTTCAGTCAGGCTAGCCATCCCGGCTAAAGACAGGGACAGCTAGTTAGCTTTAGCTACGTTATAATATTGAGTGCTAACGTGTGGTTCAGTCGGGATAGCCATGATGATGTCGGCTAGTAGCTAGCTTAGCTAACGGCTAACTAGCGTTAGCTAACCTATCCAGAGGAGCGAGGCGAGGCGAGTGGATGTCTTTTCAAAAGAAGGAGAAGAGAACTTGTGAGCAGATAAACTGTTAGGCAGCAATACGCCGAAAGGTGTCCAGTCTGCCGGAAAGTACTCGAAGAAGAAGAAGAAGAAGAAGAAGAAGAAGAAATTACACCGTGGGCCAAGTCTCCTTCCAACTTTACCATTGGCGCCGGCCGCGCCGCATTCATTGATACTGCGTTATGGTGAGTCAACCTATGATTATATACCCGCCGTGGACCTGACCTATCTATCTTTCTCTCTCTCTGGAGCCAAACTGGTCGACTAGCTAATATATAGTACTACTAGTAGCTAACTGTGTGTGCCTGGTGAGAGCACCTGGCTGTATGTAGACAGTAGCCGCATAGCTTGTTAGCTGTTAGCTAATGCAGAAGCATGCTATGCGGCTACTACATACAGCCAGGTGCCTGATTGAGCTAACTGTTAGCCAGTTAGCTGTTTAGCGTCAGCTGGGAACGTTCGTTTGATGCTATCAGTTAGCCTTGAGAATAGCAGGCCCTGGCACTCTGACTACGACATCATCTTTGACAGAAGATGTAGTCGGGCCTGCACCATGACAAGGCTCTGGCCATAGCTTTGTCCCGACAGCGAGAGGCCTTTCGTCAACGTGGAGACCTGTGTTGCGGCCTTTCGCCCTGCGTTCCTCGTGCAGGTAACGTAAGATTAATGAAAATGTCATGACATTACCCCACTCTTCCTTCCTTCCCCTCCCGAATGTTTTGTTAATAACGATGTTTTTTTCCAGGCAAAACATATGCTACTTCACAACATTTGGAGATACGACATGTGCTGTGTGTGAATGGTCGTTTGTGTAGCTTGGGTAGCGTTGGGCCGTTGGCCAAAGCTGTGTGTGAATGAATGAATGAATGAAAACTTTATTAACAGATTGCAGAATGGGTACAGTGCAGTACAGCTCAATACATACAATTGTTAAGGGGATGTAGACCAGAGAAAGACTTTCGTCTTGTTTACACCAGGTTCCCCCATTTCCAATTCATCGTAACATATATGACATACATGACATACAGATAGACAGTACTGCTACATCTATACATTTATGACATACCAGATTTGCAATTACAGTACTGTATTTGTGATACAAAAAGAGTCCAGAAAGAAAAGAGTATATACATTAGGCGTAGAAACTGTACATTGGATTGGGTAGGTGGGGGTGGGACTGTACATTGGAGGTGGTTGGGGGGGGGGGGGGGGGGGGGGGGGTGGGTAGGAGTGGGGGGGGGGGGGGGGGGGGGGGGGGGTTGGGTAGGAGTGGGGGGGGGGGTTGGGTAGGAGGGGTGGGTGGGGACTGTACATTGGAGGTGGTTGGGTGGGGGGAGGGGGGGGGGTGGGTAGGAGGGGTGGGTGGGGGACACTGTACAACTGTACAAACAACACTGTACATTGGATTATTGACACGACCATACTTGGTAATTTACTGTACATTGGCGGGGGTTGTGTTCGGACATTTACAGGGGCCAGTTTCGAGTTGCAGTCTCCCTTAGGTGTTTTTTGAGAGTGTTTTTGAAAGTGGGTAGTGATTCACATTCCTTTACAGCTTTGGGTAGGGCGTTCCACATTGATGTGGCATAATTGCGAAACGTGTTTAGTCCCTTGTTTGAGCCGAATCTGGGTTTAACATGATTTGTGGAGCTCCCTCTGGTGTTGTGATCGTGGTATTCACTGACCTTTGGGAAGTATTTAGTCATGTACATGGGTACCTTGGTCGTGTAGTGTATCTTGTAGACCAGGCCCATTGCAAGTTGCTGTACTCTGTCGTCTACTCTAAGCCATCCTAGGTTGTTAAAGTGGGCAGGGGTGAGGTGGGTTCTAGGAGTAAGGTCAAGCAGTAGTCTGACCAGTTTGTTTTGAGATGTTTGTAATTTTGTTTTTAGCGCCTTTGAGGTGCTTTGGTACCATGAGGTGCAAGCATAGTCGTAGTACCCTTGAATGAGTGCTCCTGCTAGAGTCTTCAGGGTATTCTTGTTTACCAGTGAGGAGATCCGGTACAAGAAACGAGTTCGTTGGTTGACTTTTTTTATTACATTGGATGCCATTTTGTCACAGGAAAGATTTGCCTCTAGGATGGAACCCAGGTAGGTAATATCTTCTTTCCTTGTGACAATATTGTCACCCACTGTAACTGAGAAGCCGTCGGTCTTGCTGAGTTTGTTATTTGAACCGAAGAGAATGGACTCTGTTTTGCCCATGTGTAATGATAGTTTGTTATCAGCGAGCCATATGCAGATTTTGCTTAGTTCTGAGCTGAGGGTTTTTTCAACCTGTAATTTGTTCTTGTCAGAGACCAGCAGGGCTGAGTCGTCCGCAAACAGGAACAAGTTGCAGTCACAAGCTGACGACATGTAATTTGCATAAATTAGGAACAGTAGCGGACCTAGTATGCTTCCTTGTGGAACACCACAGTTTACTGTGAGGGGGGGGATAGGGTACCGTTTACCTCCACCATCTGCTCTCTCCCCTCCAGGTAGGATTGCATCCAGCTCACTGATAGACTATCAAAACCAATTGCTTTTAGCTTGTCAATCAGAATGGTGTGATTGACAGTGTCGAAGGCCTTTTGTAGGTCCAGCATGACCATGCCGCAGTATTTGCCCGCGTCCACCTCTTGTTTGATGTGGTCGTTTAAATAGAGAAGGCATGTGTCAGTGGAGTTGATGGAGGCGCAGTGTTCAGGGTAACAGAGCATGAGGTGAGGCGGACCTTTAAAAAAGTGAATATCAGGAAGGCAGCAGGTCCGGACGGCATCCCCGGCCGCGTCCTAAAAGTCTGTGCCGACCAACTGGCCCCAGTATTCACTGACATATTTAACCTGTCCTTAGAACAGGCTGTCATCCCCACCTGCCTGAAGAAGTCCACTATTATCCCTGTACCCAAAAAATCCAAGCCTGCTTGCCTCAACGACTACCGCCCTGTAGCTCTCACCTCCATAGCCATGAAGTGCTTTGAGAAGCTAGTAAAGGGCTACATCTGCTCCTCCCTCCCCATCAACATGGACCCCCTGCAATTTGCATACCGCCCCAACAGGTCCACGGAGGACGCCATATCCCATGTGCTGCACACAGCAGCATCACACCTGGACAAGAGGCAGGGGAACTATGTGAGAATGCTATTCATCGACTACAGCTCGGCATTCAATACCATAGTCCCCTCCATACTCATAGCCAAGCTCAGGGACCTGGGCTTGGGCTATGACCTCTGCCAGTGGGTCTTGGACTTCCTGACTGGCAGACCCCAGGTGGTGAGAGCAGGCAACTGCACCTCCTCATCCATCACCCTCAACATAGGGGCCCCCCAGGGCTGTGTTCTGAGTCCCCTCCTCTACTCCCTGTACACACACGACTGTGTGGCTCAGCGGAGTAGCAATACAATCGTCAAATTTGCTGACGACACAGTGGTGGTGGGCCTGATCTCTGCCAACGACGAGAGGGCCTACCTGGAAGAGGTCAAGGTCCTGGCGGGATGGTGCCAGGAAAACAGCCTCTCCCTGAACGTCAGCAAAACAAAGGAGATGATTGTGGACTTCAGGAGGTCGGGGGTCAAGGACTACAGCCCCCTCAGCATCGACGGGGCACCGGTTGAGAGAGTCAACAGCTTCAAGTACCTCGGAGCCCACATATCCGAGGACTTGAAATGGACCATACACATTAACAGTGTGGTGAAGAAGGCACGACAACGCCTCTACTTCCTCAGGCGCCTAAGGAAGTTCCAAGTCAGCCAGAAGATCCTTAAGAACTTCTACTCATGTACAATAGAGAGCATCTTGACCGGCAACATCACCTCCTGGTTTGGGAATAGCACTGCAAAAGACCAAAGCAGACTACAAAGAGTGACACGTTCAGCCGAACGCACAATTGGAGGGGGGCTCCCCACCCTCCAGAACATTTACAACAAGCGTTGCAAGGGGAAGGCTAAGAGAATTATTAAGGACTCGAGCCACCCGAACAACTGCCTCTTTGAACTGCTGCCGTCAGGCAAGCGACACAGGAGTCTCAAGGCGAGCACAGAAAGACTCAGAAGTAGCTTCTATCCCCAGGCCATCAGGCTGCTAAACGAACAATGAATGAACACTACACAACAACAACCACCAAACACACATAGCACACACATCCACACGCACACACTCACTTTAAACAAACACACTGTAGCACCCACTACACACACTTTATAGCACACACCCACTTTAAACAAACACACTGTAGCACCCACTCCCCACACTTTATATTTATGGATGAAGGATTGCACTACAACTCGTACACCTTACTGTAAATTGTACCTAAAATTGTACCTCATCCCATTTCTGCTTTGCACTAGATAGTACTGTACATTAGTACACTGCATAGTATTGTGTATTGTATATTATATGGTAACTCAGAACATTGTACATATGTCTATACCGAACAACTGTGACCTCATTCTTCTTCTAAATTCATGCTATATTATGTTATTATGTTATTTGATACTATCTTGTCTAGCACAGTCTCTGGAGCGTAACAGTAAGAAGCATTTTGTATGAAAGTATTCTGTACTTCTGTATGACAACTATTAAAGAACTAGAACTAGAACTAACTAACTGGAGTGGGATGTTCTGAAGCCAGATTGGAATTCGTAGATTAGATTTTTTTCCGCAAGGTATTTTTCGACCTGTTCGTATACAATTTTTTCCATGACTTTCGAGATGGAGGTAAGGATAGAAACAGGGCGGTAGTTGCCTGGGTCTAATTTACTGCCTTTTTTGTGCAGAGGGGTCACTCTCGCAATTTTGAAGTCCTTGGGGACGTGTCCCTGTTTTATAGAGAGGTTTATTATGTGTGTGATGACTGGGGTGATGGCGGCTGCTGAGTCTCTGAGGAATTTGGAGGGGATGTTGTCATGGCCAGTGGCCTTGTTAGGTTGGAGGGCGCTCAGTTTTTTGAGTACCTCATCTGTTGTTACCATTTCCAGTTTGAAGTCGTCTTTGTGGACCCCTAGGTTTTTGTAGTAAGCTACTATGTGTTCTACCCCATAATGCCCTGAGTGGGAGGGTAGTTTGTTTACCAGTGTTGTGGCTATGTTTGTGAAGAAACTATTTAAGTAATTGGCTACATCCAGCTTTTCTGTGATGAGCGTGTTGTCCGTCTTTATGTTTATGTTTGAGAATCTGGTTTTAAGTTTTTTACTGCAGCCTAGTTGGTTATTGAGTAATTTCCAAAGTTCACGCGGTTTGTTTTTGTTTTCCTCGGTTTTGTCATTGATGAATTTTTTCTTTGCTGTTTTGATCATGGAGTTTACATCATTTCTTAGTCTGTTTCTTTCCAGTTTGAGTTCCGTCACGTGGGCTTGGAGTTCACTGCTCGTGCTTATGTTAAGCTTTGACTGACTTTTACGAAACTCAGAGCATTTTTTGTCTCTGGTTTTCATAGCGGTCAGTATTTCAGCGTGCATCCATGGCTCAGCGCGATTTTTTACCCTGGTGGTTCTTAGGGGGGCCATGTTGTTTAGTATCGTTGAAAATTTGGTTTTGAAGCCAAGCCAGGTTTCTTCAACCAGTGTACCATTGAGTTCATCTGACCAGTCCAGACTCTCCAGTTCAAGGTTAAAGGCCTCGCTAGAGTAGGTTTTTAGGTCTCTAGATGTGACTGTTTTGTGACAGCCAGCCTTTTGTTTTAGCTTTTTGCGGGTACAGAATATCATATAATGATCACTTAACCCGCATGCTATAACCCCTTTATTGGCGATCTTGGACTTGTCAGAGGTCAGGATGAGGTCAATGGTAGTCTGAGTTGACTCACACACACGTGTGGGTTGTGTGATTAGTTGGCTGAGGCCGTGCAGATCACAAAACCTATTGTAGGATTTGAAGACGGGTGCATCTTTTTGTTGCATATCCGTGTTCCAATCCCCAATAAGAATCATTTCTGTATCCTCAACTCCAGCTAAGCACTCATCCAACACGTCATAAAAGCCATTTTGGTCTGGCGGTCTGTAAATTGTGCCGACTAGAACAGATTTAGCCCTTTCAAATAGGATTTCTACAAAAACAGTTTCAATAGCCTCATGATCTAGGTCTGTACGGTTAATAAATTTGGTGTCTTGATGGATGTACATACAGACACCTCCTCCATGCCTGTTCCTGTCATTGCGGACTAAAGAATAGTTCTCTAATTCAATTTCCGGGTCTGTTACTGATGGGTCCAGTTTGGTTTCTGAGAAACATAGTATGTTTACCTTTCCGCTACTGAAATGATTTCTTATTTCTGCCAGTTTGTGCCTGAGGCTATTTACATTAAGATGAAAGATATGTAGTCCGTTTTTCTCTGCTGTGTCGTCAATATCATTGAGATAAAGGTAGGATTCTTCTTCTGTGGGAAGGGGGGGGGGCTCTGTGATGTCCGGAGGGGGGGTGGGCGATCCTAGTCCGTGTGGTTGATCTTGTGGCGGTAGGTGGGGAGGGGGGGATGGGGTCCTGTGTTCATTGATGTTAGGAGGGGGGGTGGGGATGATCCTTTGTCCTCTGCTGGTGTATTTGGTCGGTGTGAAAACCCGCGACGTGGGGGGGGGGGGCTGGTTGCTGTCCTCAGATGTCTCTGGAGGCCCTCCGTTGTGGGGGAGGGGGGGTGGGTCGGTTAGTCTAGCTGTCCTGGCGGGGCTAGCCGAGTCAACCGGCGGGTCCCTGGTGCTCACGTCCCGCGCTGATATGAGTCCCCTGATTGCAAGCTCTCTCCCTCTTGCATCTCGGCTACTCTGCTTGGGCTTCGGTGAGGGGATGTCGCCGCCTGCTGGTCGGTTGGTGCATCCGCTGGCCGTTGTGTCCTGGGCCGGCGACGGTGTGGAGATGCATGCTATTGACGGTGTGAGGATGAGCCGTTGATTCTTCGCCTGTTGGCGCGTTAAAACAGGTCCTGGGTTCTGATGAATGTCTCCAGACAGGAGCAAATACAATAAAAACATCGATTTTCTATCAAACTTGCCTGTCGGGGGTAGTCTCTTTCTTTCGGGATTCGCCGTCAACAGTCTGTGAATAGTTGCCGCTCCAATAGCCGGATGTTTACTCTCCGAGCCATTTAACAGGTAAAAGTCACAATGGGACTGTAGATTTGCGCGTTTGTTGCCTTCCACCGCCGTTTCCTGACGATTCTGTGCTGAATTCAGGCACACGTCTGTAATCCAAAGTATGGCGAGCAAGAAATGCATAAATATTCCTGTAGATCTTCTTTTTGTTGATTTTTGTTGTTGGTTTCCATGGGAACAGCAAGAGCTGGATATTCTGCGACCGTTCATGTCGAGAGCCGTGATGATTCAGTTGCAAGATTATTTATGGGTGCCTTCGGTTGTGACTTTGAGGTCGCCTGTTTTCTATAGCAGTGCACGCACCCTGCAACTAGGACACACGCTCTCCTGTTCGTCACAGATCACCCGTGAAAGACCACGTGGCCTGGTGTCACAGTACCTGGCTAGCCTATTTAGCTGATGTCGGCCATTGGCTCCTTGCTGCTTTGGTTTCTCTGTTGACCCTCTTCTTGTTGGATTTAAGTGTTGATCTTTGTCCTTTTGAATCTCTCATACATGCTATAGTCTCTCTCTAACACACACACACATGACAAACACACATGTTTTCTCTCTCTCTCTCTCTCTTTCTAACACACACAGTCTGCCTATGGCGGCCTTTCTCGATGGCAGGGCTGTGCTCAAGGATCTTCAGTCACAGTGTTCAGGTATTCTGCCACTGTGTACTCTCTGTTTAGGGCCAAATAGCATTTCAATTTCTTTCCAATGTGTCTCTCTCTCTCTCTCTCTCTCTCTCTCTCTCTCTCTCTCTGTACACTGTATATTGACTGTAGAACGGGAGCTCTCTCTCGCTCTCTCTTTTGCTATATGTTGACTGTATCATGCCCCGCCTCGGGGAGCGCTATTATTTAAGAATATGTTGACTGTATATTAAAAAAAAAGAAAAAAAAAAAAATTTGTATATATATATAATTTTTTATTTTTTTTTTACCTTTGGGGGGGGGGGGGGGGGGGGGGGGGGCTCGCGTTAAATCTCGCACAGGGCCTCGCATTTCTCCCAGGCGGCCCTGACACTAACATATTGTCTTTGGAGTCAAAGACATTGAAGTTAAATGATCTTGTGGAATTTAAAACGGCACAATTAATGTATAGAGCAAAAAGTCATGCACTTCCAAGAAACATTCAAGAATTGTTCTTTGATAGGGAGGGGGGTTATAATCTGAGGGGAGAACACAATTTAAAATTGCTAAATGTACGCACTACCATGAGAAGACACTACATCTCAATATGTGGAGCAGTAGGGGCCGCTGGGTACTTCGCCACTAGGGGCGCTATACCAAATATTTTGTACAGTACAGTACAGTACCACGCAACACTCATGGCAAGACGTGAGCGATTCGACTCACGCTCACTGCAATGAATCGGCTCTTATGAACGAGTCGCTCAGCTGTTACTACAACAACACACAACCAGTCAAATAAAGTATAGTCTAGACTCTAATTCACAACTTGAAACACAATATATAAATTGAAAAGTTAGAAACAAAACTCGCCCGTCTACAAACACAGGCAGATCTCTCCCTCTCTCCTTCTCTCTCTCACACACAGCGCGACGTGGAATCGATTCGTTACACAATCAGACCTATTATATACCAAGAATAACTTCAGTATGAGTAAAGGGCTGTACACATATTTTGCATATTGTTAAACGAGCCAAGGCTAGCTATTAAACTATCGATATGAATCGAAAATCTGGGACCCTGATGTAAACAAGACAAACGTCTTTCTCTGGTCTGCATCCCCTTAACAATTGTGTGTATTGAGCCGTACTGTATTGTACCCATTCTGCAATCTGTTAATAAAGTTCTCATTCATTCATTCAAACATAGACGATATTGAACAAGCCATAATCCACGTATTTTCAATCCGAGAGAGCTGCAGTAGTTAAATCAATGAGCCATCGATAAATAAACAATCAGCAATGTCTCGCTTCATGAATGGCCAGCAGTAGTACTGCTCCTAAAAAAACTATTTACAAAAGTTAACGTTAAGCAGAGAGAGAGAGAGAGAGATTTCTTCAACCTCGAACCTAAATTCCTTAGCAACCCGTGTTACCAAGTAAACAAATCACGGAACGATAGCCTAGTACTACTAACGTTAGCTCCCAGAACGATAGCCAGTTAGCCCGCACCAGCCTAGTATTAGTACTAACGTTAGCTGCCAGAACGATAGCCAGTTAGCCCGCACCAGCCTAGTACTAGTACTAACGTTAGCTCCCAGAACGATAGCCAGTTAGCCCGCACCAGCCTAGTACTAGTACTAACGTTAGCTGCCAGAACGATAGCCAGTTAGCCCGCACCAGCCTAGTACTAGTACTAACGTTAGCTCCCAGAACGATAGCCAGTTAGCCCGCACCAGCCTAGTACTAGTACTAACGTTAGAGAGAGAGAGAGAGAGAGACTCACTGTTTAGTTGAAACGTCCAGGGCAGGAGAGCTTGATATCCGCCATATAGCTTGTTAGCCAAGTGTTAGCTCAGCTGAGCTCGTCGACGTTAGCACAACACTCAACAAGTACATTCCTTTGTCCATTTCCGCTCGAACAGACTGCAAACTACCTGGCGTTCTATCGCCATGCTCTAAGACAAACTCTAACCTTAACCAACTTTGAAAGAGTGCCTAAGCTTAACAGTCTAAAGAAAGAACTTGCAGTCACGGCACGGCACGCTCTAAGACAAACAACAGTCCTAGTACCAGGAACCAAGCTAGAAGCTAGAATTGGAACATTAGAAATTGGATTCGGCCAATCAGAGATCGTCTCTGTGAAATTCTGCCATGGAAAAAAATACTGGCGTCGGCCAATCAGAGAGCGTCTCCGCGAAATGCGGCTATGGAAATTCTCACGGAAGTTCACGCTGCTTTCTAGACCGCTTCAAATCGCGCTCGGATTCCAACATAATAGTCATATTTCAACGCACAACGCCGTATGCACTGATTGGCTGTGACGGAGACAGCGATCAAACTGTGACGCGCAGTCAGAGCGCTATCGCTTCTTGCCCGGGCGAGAAATACAAAAAAAAAAAAAAAAAAAAAAACGTGATGTCACTTCCTGCTCTGGAAAACGCTGTTTTTTAAATTTAGATAATAACGTTATATTGTGCATTGGAAATACAAACATACTTAAAATGAGTAAATATTATTCATTTTAAACATGTTTATATTATTTATAGGGCTATAAAACAAAAAACAAAAAAGTTTTTTTTTCTTCTTCTCTCATTTAACAGGTGGGTCGGCGCCCTAGCGCCACCAGTGGCGAGCCGCCACTGATGTGGAGTGAAACTGTGGAACAGTCTAAATGTGGTGCTAAGGCAATGTCCAAACATGAGACAATTCAAACTGATGTATAAGGAAATGATGTTCACAAGGTACAGGGATGAGGAAGGGACTTGATATTCACGGGTGTTTACGTTTTTATTTTATTTCTTTCATGTTTTACATATATAGTTTTTGTTTTTTCTTTTTTATGTTTTAAAATAGTACACTCATTTGAGTAGTGGAAAAGGGGTAGGATTAAATAAGTGTATACTTCTTCCTACTCCTTTTCGAACATGTAGATTGAGTTGTGTTTTGCTTTTGTTATTGTTTGTTTGTATTCATTGCATGTTCGAAATAAAGATTTCAAATCAAAAAATCAAATCAATCTCATTTCTAAGTTATGACGATTTTTCTTTTATTAAACAAAATACGTTATAATTTAACTTTTTTTAATGATTTTATCTGGGTTGAACATGATTTGTGGAACTCCCTCTGGTTTCAAGTTCAAGTTTCAAGTTTCTTTAATAGTTGTCATACAGAAGTACAGAATACTTTCATACAAAATGCTTCTTACTGTTACGCTCCAGAGACTGTGCTAGACAAGATAGTATCAAATAACATAGTATAGCATGTAATTTAGAAGAAGAAAATGAGGTCACAGTGTTCGGTATAGACATATGTACAATGTTCTGAGTTACCATATAATATACAATACTATGCAGTGTACTAATGTACAGTACTATCTAGTGCAAAGCAGAAATGGGATGAGGTACAATTTAGGTACAATTTACAGTAAGGTGTACGAGTTGTAGTGCAATCCTTCATCAATAAATATAAAGTGTGGTGAGTGGGTGCTACAGTGTGTTTGTTTAAAGTGGGTGTGTGCTATAAAGTGTGTGGAGTGGGTGCTACAGTGTGTTTGTTTAAAGTGAGTGTGTGCGTGTGGATGTGTGTGCTATGTGCGTTTGGTGGTTGTTGTTGTGTAGTGTTCATTCATTGTTCGTTTAGCAGCCTGATGGCCTGGGGATAGAAGCTTCTTCTGAGTCTTTCTGTGCTCGCCTTGAGACTCCGGTATCGCTTGCCTGACCGCAGCAGTTCAAAGAGGCAGTTGTTCGGGTGACTGGAGTCTTTAATGATTCTCTTAGCCTTGCCCTTGCAACGCTTGTTGTAAATGTTCTGGAGGGTGGGGAGCCCCCCTCCAATTGTGCGTTCGGCTGAACGTGTCACTCTTTGTAGTCTGCTTCGGTCTTGTGCAGTGCTATTCCCAAACCAGGAGGTGATGTTGCCGGTCAAGATGCTCTCTATTGTACATGAGTAGAAGTTCTTAAGGATCTTCTGACTGACTTGGAACTTCCTTAGGCGCCTGAGGAAGTAGAGGCGTTGTCGTGCCTTCTTCACAACACTGTCAATGTGTGTGGTCCATGTCAAGTCCTCGGATATGTAGGCTCCGAGGTACTTAAAGCTGTTGACTCTCTCAACCGGTGCCCCGTCGATGCTGAGGGGGCTGTAGTCCTTGACCCCCGACCTCCTGAAGTCCACAATCATCTCCTTTGTTTTGCTGACGTTCAGGGAGAGGCTGTTTTCCTGGCACCATCCCGCCAGGACCTTGACCTCTTCCAGGTAGGCCCTCTCGTCGTTGGCAGAGATCAGGCCCACCACCACTGTGTCGTCAGCAAATTTGATGATTGTATTGCTACTCCGCTGAGCCACACAGTCGTGTGTGTACAGGGAGTAGAGGAGGGGACTCAGAACACAGCCCTGGGGGGCCCCTATGTTGAGGGTGATGGATGAGGAGGTGCAGTTGCCTGCTCTCACCACCTGGGGTCTGCCAGTCAGGAAGTCCAAGACCCACTGGCAGAGGTCATAGTTCAAGCCCAGGTCCCTGAGCTTGGCTATGAGTATGGAGGGGACTATGGTATTGAATGCCGAGCTGTAGTCGATGAATAGCATTCTCACATAGTTCCCCTGCCTCTTGTCCAGGTGTGATGCTGCTGTGTGCAGCACATGGGCTATGGCGTCCTCCGTGGACCTGTTGGGGCGGTATGCAAATTGCAGGGGGTCCATGTTGATGGGGAGGGAGGAGCAGTGTTGTGGTCGTAGTATTCACTGACCTTTGGGAAGTATTTCGACATGCACATGGGTATCTTAGTGGTGTAGTGTATCTTGTAGACCAGGCCCATTGCAAGTTGCTGTACTCTGTCGTCTACTCTAAGCCATCCTACGTTGTCAAAATGGGCAGGGGTGAGGTGGGTTTTAGGAGTAAGGTCAAGCAGTAGTCTGACCAGTTTGTTTTGTGATGTTTGTAATCTTGTTTTTAGTGCCTTTTAGGTGCTTTGGTACCATGAGGTGCAAGCATAGTCGTAGTACCCTTGAATGAGTGCTCCTGTTAGAGTCTTCAAGGTAGTCTTGTTTACCAGAGAGGAGATCCGGTACAGGAATCTAGTTCGTTGGTTGACTTAGTTTTATTACATTGGATCCCATTTTGTTACAGGAAAGATTTGCCTCTATAGGATGGAACCCAGGTAGGTAATTTCATCTTTCCTTTTAAGATAAGTTAAGATATTCCTTTATTGATCCCCTTGGGGAAATTCAGGCATCATAGCAGCATGGGGGAAGGGGGGGGGGTACAGGTAGTGAAAACAACACAAGCAGTGTAAACAAATAGGTCAATATAAGTTATAGTTAATTCTAACTAACTGAAATATACATTATTCACAGTATCACAGTATCCACATAAGGTGCAGTATGCATAAGGTAGTGTTATTGTCCTACTTGGGTTCCTATTAGTTCTAGGTCGATGTCTGGCAGCAGTCGCTGCCCACTGTTGTGGAGCCTGATGGCCACTGGTACGAAGGACTGTCGAGGCGGTTAGTTGAGTGTCGGGGGGGTATGAGTCTGTGGCTTCCTTGTCACCTTCACCTAATATGTTTTGATCTGGTCAGGTGCGCTGTCACCTAATATGTTTTGATCTGGTCAGGTGCGCTGTCACCTAATATGATTTCATCTGGTCAGGTGCGCTGTCACCTAATATGATTTCATCTGGTCAGGTGCGCTGTCACCTAATATGTTTTCATCTGGTCAGGTCCGCTGTCACCTAATGTTAATATGTTTTCATCTGTGTCCACTGACCACTGACACACAGTGGGGGATGTTTTAAAAATATTATTTAATATATAATATAATATAATATAATATAATATAATATAATATAATATAATATAATATAATATAATATAATATAATATAATATAATAATTTGTGCTTCACCTAAAAATTTGGTCAGCAGCCTCCACTGGCGTACCTGCAGGACAGGGGAAAACCCAAGTCCAAGGATGTAAAAGGATTTTTCGTAGGACACGACTAGGGCTGACTTAAATACTTCGAAGCTTCGAAGCTTCGTTCGATGGCACAAGCTTCGAACATAACAAAAAATCGAAGTTTAAAAAAAATAAAATAAAGAAAAATATTCATTTCTTTTCAATTTTTTTTTTCTTTTTTACTTCGATTTGTGTGTGTGTGTGTGTGTGTGTGTGTGTGTGTGTGTGTGTGTGTGTGTGTGTGTGTGTGTGTGTGTGTGTGTGTGTGTGTGTGTGTGTGTGCGCGTGGGGCCATTGGGTGGGGCCATTGGGTGGGGCCGGGGGACAAATACACTGGAGGAAAGTAACCCAGCTCAGCACTGCCCAAATTATATCATCACTATTGCCTGTTTGAAGGATATCATCCTTAAACACATATACACCTACATGCCTTGTAGAATTCCACACATAAGAAAGAAAGATACTGGGATGAATAAACAAAATAGGAAATAAAATGTAGAAATGCATGCAATACATAAATAAATATGAATCTCCATATATGAAATAGAACATTTAGATAAGGTGCTACTGAGTTTTGGTGAGTTCTTTGTTTTTTTGTGGAAGTAGCCCTTCTTAAAAATGCATGAACATTCACTGATAATTGGTCTGTAGTGGAGTCTACAAGGTCTACATTGCCGGACCATGTAGAATCCGGACCTTGTAGACTGACATAATTCTGTGCATAGTTTAGTCTACACAGGCCATATTTCAAATAATCTAAATCTTACTTCATTCATCTTAAACATTCTTGATTTGGGGGATTGGTAGTTCCCATGAAATCTGAAGTTGTTCAAACGACAACAGCGATCCACCTTGAATTAAATCACACAGCCGAGTGAAACCTTGTTGGCTGCGTCACAGTCACGAAAGGGGCTACTTAATTCATTAATCCAATCCACTTTATTTATAGAGCACATTTAAAAACAACAAAGTTTACTAAAGTGCTGTACAAGTCCAACAACATAAGATACAAAAAAAAATAAAAAAAATTACAAAGAAATTTAAAATAAAAAGAAATAAAAAAATTCAAAGCCTCGAATTAAAATCGAAGCTTAGTAGTATTGGTGTTGACCCCACAGAGAATCATTGAACTACGTCAAAAATATGTTTTTCGTTATCCCAGAGGTGCTGCAGACAGACAGCGGTGTTTCAGAAAAGACAACAAAGGTTTAAGGTCTTAGAGCCTACAGTGATACTATCAGCCTGTGAAGCTGAGTATATGTTTCTAGCTATGACAATGCAAAATGTGTTTATCTAGAGCAACTGCTCGAAGTGATGAAGATAAAGTTATGAATGTATTGCTTAAAATGCAGTAGGTAATTGAAATGTATCCTCTATACCGAATATGGTGTTTTTGAAGAATGGGCGTTCTGTCAAAACCGTTTAAAATGATGAACATTGTGTATATATGGAGACTGTTGTTTATGAGGACAACCAGGGGACCATTGTCCCAGCCCACAGCATGAAGAACCACACCAGGCCCCACGCAGCTACGCAGAGGCCCTCCAAGGAAGAATGAACTATGAAGGAATGAGTGAGATTAAACAGCTCCTCCAGTACATCTGCACTAAGCTGAACTAGTCTCATAATACACACACACACACACACACGCACACACACACACACACACACGCACACACACACACACACACACACACACACACACACACACACACACACACACACACACACACACACACACACACACACACACTACTCGAATCATTTACGCATTACTTAATTAAGACAACATCTGTTAGTTAAAAAGAAAAGCTAGTTAAAAGCTGAATTAGTATTGATACTTTATATTGCTGAAAGAACATTTTACATATTGTTCAAAATGCATCAGCTCTAACATGTTCTCAATAGCCAAACACACACATTTACAAAATACAGTAAACACCGCATTTTATACAGTTCAATGTTCGTACAGTACCTCTCTTGACAATCCAGTAGTTACTGTTTTATATGCTGTAATATTTGATGTTTTATTTTATGATGATATTTTGTATGTACTTTGATATCTGTTTTGTAATCCATGTCTATGTTTAATATTAATAATTTGCTTTGGCAACATGTAGAAGTACGTCATGCCGATAAAGCCATTTGAATTGAATTGAATTGAGAGAGAGAGAGAGAGAGAGAGAGAGAGAGAGAGAGAGAGAGAGAGAGAGAGAGAGAGAGAGAGAGAGAGAGAGAGAGAGAGAGAGAGAGAGAGAGAGAGATTTAAATAGAGAGGCTCCATGCTTCCCATCAATGTGTTTGGCTTGGTGAGGTAATAAAGAGAGAGAGAAGAGAGAGACTCAGTCGTACACTCCTTCTATTAATATCTGTATTAGTATTCAGTGTTCAGTTTATACTTGTTATTTTAAAGGCCATTTTCCAAACCGAAATCACTCTTGATAGCTGTTTATCTACATGCCATCCAGATGGAAATATTATGACAAACATTTAGCTCTAAAGCTCCCAAAGCCAGGAGCCAGGAAGGAAGATCTTTTTGACAGAATTTACAGAATAATTAGTTTTCAAAATATATCTATTTTATACATGTATCTTTTATACCCAAATTAGCTTTGCTCTTTTGTAGTGTCAGAAATGTACCCATATCCCTAGAAGGTCCTGCAAAAGCTGTTCATCTCACCATCTTCTTATAGAGAGGTGTAGTCCACCCGTATAGTATAGGGATTTATCATTGGTGTGAGGTTCGCCTTTTCCCTGGACCTTTAATTCCCTGTCTCCTCACCTCTCCAGCCCCCACCCTCGCGTTCTTTTAGTCTCATCTGCTCTTCAGCAGCCCACACCCTTGGACTACCTGTCATTATGTGTTTGATTGGTCCGTGCCGAACACACACTTCTAGTTCAAGTATCAATTACCATCACGCACCTGAGGTGTGTTCTAATTAGCGCCCCAGTGGGCTTTAAATAGCTCGATCTCCCCCTCAGTCCGGGTCGGGTCGTTCCGTATCATATCTCAATCTGTAAGCTCCTACGGGAGGTTCCCTATCTGTCTGAATGCTGTTCCATCTCCGGCGTTAGACGAGGTGCAAGCCTTCGCCACCTGTCGCCGTTTGCCTGGAGTGGGACACAGTAATGCGCTCTCTAATACTCTACGGGAGGTATTCCAGTGTTCCACTCCAGACTCCGCGCCAGACGCGCTCTTCACTCCAGACTCCGCGCCAGACGCGCTCTTCACTCCAGACTCCGCGCCAGACGCGCTCTTCACTCCAGACGCGCATCCAGACGCGCATCCAGACGCGCATCCAGACGCACTCCAGACTCCGCGCCAGACGCGCTCTTCACTCCAGACGCGCATCCAGACGGGCATCCAGACGCACTCCAGACGCACTCCAGACTCCGCGCCAGACGCGCTCTTCACTCCAGACGCGCATCCAGACGCACTCCAGACGCGCATCGCTTCCTAATACTCTACGGGAGGATGCGTCTCTCTGAACCGGCGCGTTCTCCAAGCAGACGCGCACCACTCAGACCTCCGCGCCAGATGCGCTCTCCAAACCGGCGCGTTCTCCAAGCAGATGCGCACCACTCAGACCCCGTGCCAGTTGCGCTCTCCGAACCGGCGCGTTCTCCAAGCAGACGCGCACCACTCAGACCTCCGCGCCAGAGGCGCTCTCCGAGCCGGCGCGCTCTCCTCCAGACGTCTAGCCTGCGCGCTCCTACTCCATCCCTGTAAGCAGCTCTGACCCTCGCCCTGTTCCAAGGCCCGAACCCTGTTTTCTCTGTCCCTGTCCCCAGCCCGCCTCCGCGGGCCTCTGTCCCTCTTTCCCCTCTCTAGTCCTCCTAGTCCTCCCTGTCCAGTCCTTCTAGTCCTCCTAGTCCTCCCTGTCCAGTCCTTCTAGTCCTCCTAGTCCTCCCTGTCCAGTCCTCCTAGTCATCCTAGTCCTCCCTGTCCAGTCCTCCTAGTCCTCCTAGTCATCCCTGTCCAGTCCTCCTAGTCCTCCCTGTTCCTGCCTTGTCCCTTGCCCTGGCCCTGTCCTTTAGCCTTTCCCTTAGCCTTCCCCTTAGCCAGCTCGCCTCTTAAAGGCACATTGCCCTTTTCCCTAGTTCTTGTTTTTCCTGTATTTTGTGTTCTCCCTTAAAGGGACAGTGCCGCTTTTCTGTTGTTTTCAATAAATGCCCAGTTCTTGGCTTACTCTCATACCTGTCTTGTGTTGTGCGATTGGGGTCGGTTACAAACCATAACAGTACGACCCGACCAGTCGACGACCCCAGCCAGCACAGACAGTGTATGTTGAGTTTGCCTTTTTTTTTGTTCCCTCTAGTTCCCCTGTTAGCTCCTCTGTTAGCCTTTGTTAGCTCCCCTGTTAGCTCCCCTGTTAGCCTGTTAGTCTCCCCTGTTAGCTTCCCTGTTAGCTTCCCTGTTAGCTCCCCTGTTAGTCTGTTAGCTTAGCCCCGGCTGCTAGCACAGCCTCTATGTTAATGCAGCCCTTGCAGCTAGCATAGGCCCTGTAGCTGGCCATGCCCAGGCAGCTAACCCGGTCCCTCTGCATGCCTCCACTTTTTGTGTAGTTTTCTCCCACTGCTAGGACTGCCCCTTCAGCTAGCAAGGTCAGTTTTCTCCCACTGCTAGGACTGCCCCTTCAGCTAGCAAGGTCAGTTTTTCCCCACTGCTAGGACTGCCCCTTCAGCTAGCAAGGTCAGTTTCCCCACAGCTAGGACTGTCCTTCCAGCTAGCTTGTTCTCTCATGCTGGTCCAGCCCTGTCTGCTAGCCTAGCTCCGGCAGCCAGCGCAGCCTCTATGTTAATGTAGCATTACAGCTAGCATAGGCCCTGTAGCTATCAGTGCCCTGGCTGTTACCCCTCAGCTCCTCTAGTGACCCCTCAGCTACCATAGTTACCCCTCAGCTACCCTAGTTTACCCCTCAGCTACCCTAGTTGCCCCTCTGCTACCCTGTCCCTTTGCTAGCCCCACTTTTGGTGTAGCTTCCCCGCTAGCATGGCCCAATTTTTTGTTTGTTGCCTTGTTATGTCCCCTGCCCCTCTGTCTTTATTTTTGGGTCGCCCGGTGGCTCCCGTGGAGGGGGGAGTACTGTGAGGTTCGCCTTTTCCCTGGACCTTTAATTCCCTGTCTCCTCACCTCTCCAGCCCCCACCCTCGCGTTCTTTTAGTCTCATCTGCTCTTCAGCAGCCCACACCCTTGGACTACCTGTCATTATGTGTTTGATTGGTCCGTGCCGAACACACACTTCTAGTTCAAGTATCAATTACCATCACGCACCTGAGGTGTGTTCTAATTAGCGCCCCAGTGGGCTTTAAATAGCTCGATCTCCCCCTCAGTCCGGGTCGGGTCGTTCCGTATCATATCTCAATCTGTAAGCTCCTACGGGAGGTTCCCTATCTGTCTGAATGCTGTTCCATCTCCGGCGTTAGACGAGGTGCAAGCCTTCGCCACCTGTCGCCGTTTGCCTGGAGTGGGACACAGTACTGCGCTCTCTAATACTCTACGGGAGGTATTCCAGTGTTCCACTCCAGACTCCGCGCCAGACACGCTCTTCACTCCAGACTCCGCGCCAGACGCGCTCTTCACTCCAGACTCCGCGCCAGACGCGCTCTTCACTCCAGACGCGCATCCAGACGCGCATCCAGACGCACTCCAGACACGCATCCAGACGCGCATCCAGACGCACTCCAGACTCCGCGCCAGACGCGCTCTTCACTCCAGACGCGCATCCAGACGCGCATCCAGACGCACTCCAGACGCGCATCCAGACGCACTCCAGACTCCGCGCCAGACGCGCTCTTCACTCCAGACGCGCATCCAGACGCGCATCCAGACGCACTCCAGACACGCATCGCTTCCTAATACTCTACGGGAGGATGCGTCTCTCCGAACCGGCGCGTTCTCCAAGCAGACGCGCACCACTCAGACCTCCGCGCCAGATGCGCTCTCCGAACCGGCGCGTTCTCCAAGCCGACGCGCACCACTCAGACCTCCGCGCCAGAGGCGCTCTCCGAGCCGGCGCGCTCTCCTCCAGACGTCTAGCCTGCGCGCTCCTACTCCATCCCTGTAAGCAGCTCTGACCCTCGCCCTGTTCCAAGGCCCGAACCCTGTTTTCTCTGTCGCTGTCCCCAGCCCGCCTCCGCGGGCCTCTGTCCCTCTTTCCCCTCTCTAGTCCTCCTAGTCCTCCCTGTCCAGTCCTTCTAGTCCTCCTAGTCCTCCCTGTCCAGTCCTTCTAGTCCTCCTAGTCCTCCCTGTCCAGTCCTCCTAGTCCTCCCTGTCCAGTCCTCCTAGTCCTCCTAGTCATCCCTGTCCAGTCCTCCTAGTCCTCCCTGTTCCTGCCTTGTCCCTTGCCCTGGCCCTGTCCTTTAGCCTTTCCCTTAGCCTTCCCCTTAGCCAGCTCGCCTCTTAAAGGCACATTGCCCTTTTCCCTAGTTCTTGTTTTTCCTGTATTTTGTGTTCTCCCTTAAAGGGACAGTGCCGCTTTTCTGTTGTTTTCAATAAATGCCCAGTTCTTGGCTTACTCTCATACCTGTCTTGTGTTGTGCGATTGGGGTCGGTTACAAACCATAACAATTGGGAAAATGGATTATCGGCTATTGTAACAATTATGCCTCATGAACATTGGAAAGCTTTCCATTTTTGCACAAAATGAGTTCCCTTCTATCACTAACATTATTGTTTAAGCATTTTTGGTTGAAATCTGCGATATTTTTTACGATTAATTGCGAATATTTTCATGTTGAGCTATAGATTGTGGATGAATACGTACAGAAAGGTACACCATGCAAATGTTCATGCTCTATTTGTTTTAAACAAGACGATTTAGAAATGGGCAATGGGAATACACGTTGCAATTTTGCGAAGTGGACCAGCCGGAAACAGCAATGACGTAACCACCCTATGCAGCACTACACCTGACATCTCGATGACATCACCATTTTCAACATTAGTTCTCTGGTTTGTTGCTGAGAGAGAGAGAGAGAGAGAGAGAGAGAGAGAGAGAGAGAGAGAGAGAGAGAGAGAGAGAGAGAGAGAGAGAGAGAGAGAGAGAGAGAGAGACAGGGAAAGAGAGAGAGAGAGACAGGGAAAGAGACAGAGAGAGACACAGGGAGAGACAGAGAGAGACACACAGGGAGAGACAGAGAGAAAGAGAGACAGACACACACACAGAGAGAGAGAGACACACAGAGAGAGAGAGACACACACACACAGAAAGAGACAGAGAGAGGGAGAGAGAGACACACACAGACAGAGAGAGAGAAAGCTACTCGTGTTAACAAATATTGATTGGACCGTCTTTCCCAGACCAAAGGAATAACAGAAACTGAATGGTATCCCTTCAATCAATAAGGTCAAAACGTCTTTGTTACAAACGGATACAAAGTAATGAGCCTCAGCTCCCCGACAGGTGAAGAATATTAGCTGCTTTTGTGGCTGCTAAACAAAGGGGGGGGGGGCAGGAGGAGGAGGGGTGGGCGGGCGCTCTCATTATGGTCTGTTTGTTGTGCAGTTAATTTTTCTCTTCCCTGTAATAATGGCCTCAATGGAACAGAGAGTTAGTACCTTTTATAACAGCCTCACATCTCCCTCCACGCCATGCCTGAAGAATAACGAGAAGGAGAGATCTTAAGAGCTCCAAGAAGGTTTATTAAACAACTGATTTGTCATCATTCACAGTTTCATCATCAGTTCAACCCCCAGAAATCAAATGCATTAAATATCCAGGTTCAATTAAAATCTCTTAGTGTTATTTTTTTGTTTAGTTTTTTTTTAATATATATAGGCTACATAATATAAAAATGAAGGAAACGTAGAAACAGGTTAACATCACTTTACAACCAGAACATCGAAACACAAACTACATTCCTTATGTATCACATGCACTTAAACATAACCGTTCTCTATGAAAAACAATAAATAATGTGTCCTATACGCGATATGAAAGAGGCGATTTCATTCGAGACTGAATGCCAAGCAGGACGGTCGTTACGGACTCGGTGAGTCAAGCAACATGGATAGTATTTCACCAGTATATGTTCCCTCGTGTCCTTCGGGGAGTCAGGAGGACCGCTTCCACGGGACATATGATGATATTTCCAAGCGCACTGCTCTCTCATAAAACCCAGGGGAGGTTTCTTACTGCTCTATTTCTGAATAAAACATGGCAATATACCTCATGGTCCACTACCAGGTTCCACATCCTTTATTTATAAAGGAGCGTTCAAGTTTTACAGCATCTTAGAAAAATAACTGCTTCTGTATGTACAGTAACAATGGTGATAGAAAGTTGTTTAGAACAGTATTATTTATGTACACGGCCCCCCGCCCAGGCAGGTCAGCTATCCGGTGAGATCTACCTGAACGTATGGTTGCGACGTCACTGTATGCCGATGATAGACATGTATTTGGCTGATAAATGCTAATGAATGTTCAGTCAAGCATCCCTATGTTGATGACATATTCCAGGGATTCCATCATTTATTTAGCACTGACACGGCGTCAGCCTGAATCTAACAGATAATACTATCAGCCTGGAACACAAACAGAATAGACGTTCCCCTGTTTTCACAAAAGAATAATTCAGTCATCTAAAAACGTGTGATAAAACCAAAAAGCACTGCTCAGCATTCTAAAGGCACACACAGCTCTTCAGTTCCTAGACATTTTTTTCCCTTTTTTTTTACAGCCTGAAGAAACATCTAGAAAGACGGAATACGAACTCATATACAGAATGATCGGATCAACGGGATGAAACTGTAGAATAACCACACCTCCAGGGGGTCTCGACGACATACCTGCAGAATGGAAAGCGCCACAGTGCAGTAGGACTATTTCAGAAGGACACAATTCCATATAGGACTAGCTATTACATTCGTTCAAAATGAATCATACCTGCAAAGGGTCCCGAGTGCTGCTTAATTTTCCAAGCCACACTTATCTCTTGACCCTTCAAAAACAACTCCCAATACTCTTGTACTGTACTTTAAGGCAAACATATTGTACCCGTCAGCTGCGGCCTCACATTGTCAATGCCGTGAAGGTACTGTACTTTATTCCTCTGTGACCAAACGGAACACGGAGCCGTGAAGGTATGTTATTCCTCTGTGACCAAACGGAACACGGAGCCATGCAGGTATGTTATTCCTCTGTGACCAAACGAAACACGATGTGGATCCCGACGAAGTCGCAGCGGCGCTCGTCTTTCCACCGTCGCAACTTTTCAGCGAACATTAAGAGTTTGAAGTCTTTGTCCCTTCTCGTCAATGTCTTTATACATCGTCACTCGTAGCGACGTCCGCCTCCTTCTTGTCCCTCCGGCAACAATATGAAGAGGAAGGAAAATAACAATCCTGTAGCTAGACACCGACATACCGTGGGAGATGGAGGACGGGACGGACAAAAGACAGATGCACATTCTCCGCCATTATAGTTAGGTGTAGGTAGCGTGCATTCTAACACTCTGATACACTCTGTAGGGTGCGGTACATTCTAACACTCTGATACACTCTGTAGGGTGCGGTACATTCTAACACTCTGACATACAGTAGGGTGCGGTACATTCTGTTACTCTGAGATATAGTCAGATGTAGGTACCTTACATTCTAATGTCCTGCGCTGTAGAGTCTATAGTAGAAACAAATCAAATGGACTACATTTGATTTCCTGTCAGTTGTTAGCAAACTCCGCGACAGGAAGTCAACTGCAATCCACGGTCTTCCCTTAGCAACACAATTCCACTGAAGCCATCTGTAGATGTATGGTATTCTATTACTCTGTGTGATATAGATGCAAGTACCGTACATTATATTAATCTGTGTGATATAGATGTAAGTACAGTACTTGTATTCTAAATGTATTTTGCCAGGTCAATTCAGTTTAGAACCAATTCTCATTAACAATGATGACCCCAGCAAGAGTTTAAAAACACAGTCAGCACACAATGACACACGTACCACACATACAAAAAAGAAAGAAAAAAAAGAAAACGTCAAATGACAGCATAGGTAAATAAAATAAAATGAACATAAGTAAACACTATGTACAAGAGAAGCTGAGTTCCACCTGTTCCTTGTGGAATTCTAACGGGAAACAGAGCAAGAGGAGAGGGCTGGCCAGCAGGTCCAGCAGCCAACTAGGACTTGTTGCAGATTGTGGTCTGTTGCAGATTGTGATCCGTTACAGATTGTGAATTTTTGCAGATTGTGATCTGTTGCAGATTGTGATCTGTTGCAGATTGTGCATTTTTGCAGATTGTGATCTGTTGCAGATTGTGATCTGTTGCAGATTGTGAATTTTTGCAGATTGTGATCTGTTGCAGATTGTGATCCGTTGCAGATTGTGTTTGAAGACCATATTAAGTGATGTGAAAGCTAAGTGACAGTGTGTTTAGTAGTGACAGTGTGTTTAGTAGTGACGTGGTGTTTAGTAGTGACGTGGTGTTTAGTAGTACCTCCAAGTATGATATAGATGTAAGTACAGTACATTGTAGGGATGCCCCGATCGATCAGCCAGCGATCGGTATCGGCCGATATTCAGTATAAATATGAGATTGGGGAATTCCGATAATGCTTTCTAGTCGCCGATTGCGAAAAACGATCGATGACGCAATGCGAAAAACATGATCCAATTCTCAGCGGAGTTGGAATCTCTCCGTCTTCTCTCCTACTACTCACACACGCTGTGCAGTGCACGCATTTCCCCTCCCTTCCCCCTCACAGAACCGTCTTGTCAACAAATCCTCTCATTCGCTCCGAAGATAGCAAGTGCAGAGCCTCCGCAACTTGTCGTGACAGCTCCTCTTTCAACATCACTGAAGCATTTGTAGTATTATTTGATAGAAGATATTGGTATTGGAAAAATTTTCCTAATAGAAAAGGTCATAAGATTAAGCTTTGATCAGAAAACAGCTGTCCTAGTCAGTCAACCAAAGGGCCAAAGCAGTTGGGACAGTAGGGGGAAGTTACATTCTTCTGGCGATTAAATTACTCTGCCCTTTGGCCCTGTCTCTCTAAATAGATAGGGTTGTTTACTAACGCAAGAACCCTCACAAAAGGTTGTGTGTCAGGCCACTCAACAGCCGGCTGTAAAAGATAAAGAACTGTTTGAATAAGCCCTTCGGGGGTTCCAGAACAAAAGAGCCACCTGGTTTCTTCAGGGTGGGGGACAGGAAGGATTTCAGATAAGCCCTAGTTAAACACATGAGACCACCATTTGGTCTTCTAGTAAGTAATCCCACATAGAAAAGAATAAAGAGGTTAAAGAAATACCTAGACCGTTTAAAGTTGAGTTAAATAACTTAAGTGTGTTTACTGTGGTAGGAGGTTTACCATCAATGTGAAATACCTGCATATATGACTGTTAGGCTGGACTGATGAGGCTGAATAGAATGGTGTGATTATATGATGTGATTATACTAGCTCAGAGGCAATCACTCAACACAATGTGGTTTTTAGGTTAAAGAATCTTGGTAAATCATGAGGGAACATATTATTAATGAACGCTAAGTATAAACTGTTTGTAGATATTCAATGAAAGCCAGAAAGACTGTGTTGAAGACTTAATCCCCTGCATAGTAAGACTAGTTTTACTTAGGTTGAAACTAGTCTTAATGGTAACAGACTGTGATACTCATGAAGCATCAAGATAAACTGTTCAATAATGATATCTCTGTGTTTATGTAATCAATCTCAATTTGAATATATATATCTTCAAATTCAAATTCAAATTCAAACTTAGAGAGGCCTGGGATTGGAGGAACACATCTGCTGACGTCACTCTGGTGACATCACGCAGAGACTGTTGTGACGGTGGAGGGGGACTCTGAAACGAAACCACCAGGACAACACCCCACCTTTTCACAGAGCAGACGACGCGGCAGAGGAGACTCAAGAGACAAAGAACTTTTTGGAGGGAGAATAGACTTCTTTGTTCATCAGCCAGAGAACAAAGACCATCAACAATTTATCAACTAGCATTCTTTAATCTGATTTCTTAGAAGGACGAGAGCGGCATAGTGCTCCGGTACCTTGAATCTTTCTTTATTGTAATTTGTATACACACTGAACTTTGATTAAACAGCTGCCAGTACACCTTCTCCGCTTCATTTCTCCTGCTGCTCAGCTGTTGTCAAACAAGACCTTTTGGTCTTTTGAGAGTACAAGGGTTTTTAGGGGACTTCAATTCACAACGCAGAGGACGATCAAGCTGGTTCTAACCCATCAGAACCAGGACAGAGACCTTTGTGACTTCACATTCAACAAAATGGCCCAGTAAACTATTCACTTTAGTTTAATACATGAGGGGTTGTCTAACGTTATCTAGCTGGCTAGCTACTGATAGCTCATAATATCAACCTCAGTGATAACATCATTGGCATTCATTTTTACAGCTGTTGGCTAGCGTTGGCTAACTATCTATCGTTCTTCCGTTGGCTAACATTAGCTACCTAGCTACTGTTTAAACAAAATGGCCCAGTAAACTATTCACTTTAGTTTAATACATGAGGCATTGTCTAACCTTATCTAGCTGGCTAGCTACTGATAGCTCATGATATCAACATCTGATAACATCATTGGCATTCGTTTTTGCAGCTGTTGACTAGCATTGGCTAACTAGCTATCATTCTTCATAGCTGTAACTAAACCCCAATGATGCTAGCCTTATGTGATCTTATGAGTTTCAGTTCATAGGAAAATAATTTGACTATAATGGCCAGAAGTAAATTAACTTAACTAGACGATCGGTGATCCGTGGCAAAAAACGTGATCGGGGCATCCCTAGTACATTATATTACTCTGTGTGATATAAATGTACAGTAAGTGCTGTATATTGTAATATTCTGTGTGATACACATGTAAGTGCTGTAGATTGTAATATTCTGTGTTATACACATGTAAGTACCGTACATTATATTAATCTGTGTGATGTAGATGTACAGTAAATGCTGTAGATTGTAATATTCTGTGTGATACACATGTAAGTGCTGTAGATTGTAATATTCCGTGTGATACACATGTAAGTAACATACCTTATATTACTCTGTGTGATATAGATGTACAGTAAGTGCTGTAGATTGTAATAGTCTGTGTGATACACATGTAAGTACCGTACATTGTAATGTAATAATAATAATAATAATAATTTAGGACCTGCTCAGAGGTCATTAATCTGCATGCATGCGATGCATGTATGCGATTCGTCTCTGCGATTAACCCATCCCGTCGCCCTTCCCCCCCAAGGGCAGCCGGGAGCAGACAGGCGCAACGTGAGCCGCGCCAGGGGACCAATCCAAGTACTCCTGTCCGTCTTCGTCAAGGACGCCACAGCGTTAGCGATCTTGTTGTTGTGCATGTTTTTCCATTGGGTTTATTTTATCAGGGGGGGAAACCCTTGCGAGCCCGGGGAGAGCATGCAAACTCCACACAGAAAGGCCTGGGAGATACCCCACCTGGGTAACTGGCATCATGGAAACCTGGTCCCCAACGGGAATCGAACCCTGGACCTTCTTGCTGTGAGGCGACAGTGTTTAACCACTACACCACCGTAAATGCATCGATCCTAATGTGACGATTCAACTGCATCGATTTGAAAGTGTTAGAATCGATTATAATCGAAATTAAAAAAATATATATATTTTATTTATTTTTAATTTTT
The DNA here is from genome assembly GCF_963971535.1 of Notolepis coatsorum. Taxonomy (NCBI): domain Eukaryota; kingdom Metazoa; phylum Chordata; class Actinopteri; order Aulopiformes; family Paralepididae; genus Notolepis; species Notolepis coatsorum. The sequence continues at coordinate 157,464,885 of NC_140167.1, read as the reverse complement.
TTTGTGTATTGTTTTTATTGACCTATAGTCCATTCATGCTGAGTGAATCAGTTCCCCTAGCCACATTTGTGTATAAAACCTTTTTTGGGGAATTAACTGATAGAAAATTAATCGAATCGAATTGTGGTCAAATGAAGAGATTTCATGATGCATTGAATCGTTGCCTGAAGAATCGTAATCGAATTTAATCATTGTGAGGTCGCATCGTTACACCCCTACAATGTATAGATGTACCAGCTGAGCTGCACCACGGTGTGTCTGACCAGAGCAGCTAAGCAGCTGATGTTACACAGTACAGAGTGCTTTCAGTATCAACATTCTTCATACACACACAACTCAGTCACCCCCCCCCCCCCCCCCCCCGCTTTCTATCACTCCTCCCGTTTGGGGTAAGAGTGACGAGGTCACCGTCCAGCGTCACGGAGTGAGATTACGAACCGCATGGAGAGGAGCAGCATTGATGTTCCGGTATCAAATGCACGGGGGGAGCCTTACATAAGATGATTGGCCAGGTCATGTGACATGTACGCCCAATCGTGGGACGGCAAGTTTCTACACTGGTTAAGCTTAGGCACTCTTTCGAAGTTGGTTAAGGTTAGAGTTTGTCTTAGAGCATGGCGCTAGAACGCCTGACCTGATTCCAAACTCTAACCTTAACCAACTTCGAAAGAGTCGCCTAAGCTTAACCAGTGATAAACTAGGCGTTAGGTAGTTTGCAGGCTGTTCGACCCGGAAATAGGCGCAGAACTTGCTGTCCCACGATTGGTGCACATGTCACACGACCTGACCAATCAGAGCGCAAAACGGGAACCCGGAAACACGAACGCGTTGGTAAAAGCATAGACGCGCCCCAGACCCCCTGAACACTGCCCTCCCCCCCCCCCCCCCCGCCCCCACAGGAGGAGGGGTGGGACCAACACCATGAGGAGTAGGGGGGGTGGGACCAACACCATGACAGACACCTGGTGAGGCTGCAGCAAGGCGGCGGGAGGCGGAGGTGAGGACAGAGCAGTGAGCGTCGTGTCGCGAGGAGGAGGAACAGGAGGAGGAGGAGGAGGAGGAGGAGGAGGAGGAGGAACAGGAGGAGGAGCAGCAGGAGGAGGAAGAGGAACAGGAGGAGGAGCAGGAGGAAGAGGAACAGGTGGAGGAAGAGGAGGAGGAACCGGAGGAGGAGCAGCAGGAGGAGGAAGAGGAGCAGGAAGAGGAAGATGAGGAGGAGGAGGAGGAGGAGGAGGAGGAGGAGGAGGAACAGGAGGAGGAAGATGAGGAGCAGGAGGGCCGGGGGGGCTCAGCTCAGACACTCAGGGTCATGTTGCGGAGCAGCCACTGCTGGGAGCGGCTGGAGGAACAGTCTCTCAGGGTGGGGACCATCTTGTCCTCCTCAGAAGGCATGTCCAGACACTGGTTACTGTTCACGTGCAGCAGGGTGAGACGCTGGGGACAGAGGAGAGGACAGAGTGAGACACGCACACACACACACACACACACACACACACACACACACACACACACACACACACTTGAGCGGGTAGACCGTGCAGCGTCACCGTTTTAGAGTCGTAGTGAAGAGTCTCTCTCTCTCTCTCTCGAAACGCAGTGCGCGCTTACTTGCGTTGCGCGTAATGAAAGTCTTTCGCTCTCTCTCTCTCTCTCGAAAACACAGTGCGTGCTTACTTGCGTTGCGCATAATGAAAGTCTCTTTCGCTCTCTCTCTCTCTCGAAACGCAGTGCACGCTTAAGCCCCAAATATACTTCCTTCCACAATCCGCATCCGCACGTGCGCATTGGTGCGCGTGACGTAATTTGTGTAATTCTCGTCACCTCGCTCGTCCGCACGGACCTCGCATCCGGCTCTGATTGGGGCCATTACACAAATTACGTCACGCGCCGCACCAATGCGCACGTGCGGATGCGGAAGGAAGTATATTTGAGGCTTTACTTGCGGCGCGCGTAATGAAAGTCTCTTTCGCTCTCTTTCTCTCCCTCTCTCTCTCTCTCTCTCTCGAAACGCAGTGTGCCTTACTTGCGTCGCATGTAATGAGGGTTTCTCTCTCTGTCTCTTGAGACAGAGACTATGTTAACAGAATTCGGCTATAGGGCGACAATAATGTGGTCAAGAGGCATGGTTTCTATCTTGAGCCTTTAATCGGCGTGGTTTATTATTCACATGGCAGAGCAGTTACTATACAGGTCTTCTCTCACTGAGAGACTAGGGGGACGAGAAATAAGTGGGAGGAGACATAGCTACTTATACTCGCCACCTGGTAGTACTCCTGAGTGTCTCCGCCTAGGGCGCCCTCTAGTAGAAACAGTTATATATGCAGGTAGACAGTTACTAGTGTAAACAGTTATATATGCAGTTAGACAGTTACTAACAATCCTACACAGCAGTTGCGTCGTTAGCCCTGGGCTTCCGGGGCTTTAGCCCCGGATGTTTTTCTCCTAGCCCCGGAGCTTAAAAAAAATATATATATATACATATATATATTTCTTTTTTTTTTCTTTTTTTTTATGTCAGCATCCCCATTGTCTGTGCTGAATGTTTGTTTAGTGTTTGGTATTTTTTTTTGGTTTTTAGTACTTTTAAACATCCATTTTTAGTAAGTAGTTTTCATTTGATCCTATAATTTTTTCATTCACCAATTTGTGGACTTTTTTAGTGTCCTGAAAGGTGCCTTATAAATCAAATGCATTATTATTATTAATAATATTATTATCATCCAGGAGGGAAAAGACACTTTGGATAGTAGGGACTGCATCTCTGCCTGTCCTGACCAGGAAACACTTTGCAACTGTGATGTCCTCTGGCAATAGTTGGATATTGTAATGTGTGGCGAGGGGTTGCAGCAATTCCACTGAGAGAAACTGGTCTGAGGCTGGATAACATGGCTGTATGCCTCTCATAAGTTGTTATCCAACTCATGAGAACCTGCTCTCAAGCTCTTGCAGCATTCTGTCGACGACTGGATAGAACAGTCTCTGTCTCAGCTGATCTCCTGAGCTGAGGTCTGAGCTTGTGCCACAAGATGACTCAACTACATACTCGTCCATCCTTTTCTGCTTCCTCCTTTGGCTGGTAGTATGTTCCTCAATCCAAAGGCCATTACATATGGCCTTTGTCCTGTCATACATGTCCACTGCCATCTCTGAGGTGCGATAACCTTTGAGTGTGTCCTGCACTGTGCTTTTAAATAGTACAGATAGGTATTGAAGATGTGCACTTTAACGCAGCAGCACCTGGAGCCATCCATACCCATGTCCAGTGTCCACTGACAAAGACATGCTCATGATACTGTGATAAACTATAATAAGCTTTAATCGAACCCTGGTTAATTTCCTCGGATAGTCCGGTTGGTTTGGGGTGGTGTGAAAGCTCATTCACTCTTGCAAGTGAACCCCGCTGCGGTTCATTTGAGATGTGAATGCAAAGCGGACCAAAGGCAGGAAAAGACCCAAAAATCTAATCTCTAAAGACTGAAACATAATTATGTATATAATGAAACACAATACAGTTTTTTTCCGATTGCTTAAGCATGATTTTGAAAACGGGGCCCGGTGTTTCAAAACACACAATTAGCACAACCACACACACAATTATCAGAACACCTCAGATCCTTTGCTAAATTAAACACTTGTCAAAACCATACACCAATTTATAAAAACTACATTTTGTTACCATATGAAACACACGTTTCATATGACTTAATTCTGTTTTAACCAGTTACACACACTGCTGTGCTTAACCTTTGGACAGAACGCCCATTCTTCAGAAACACCATATTCGGTATAGAGGATACATTTCAATTACCTACTGTATTTTGAGCAATATATTCATAACCTTATCTCCATCACTTCGAGCAGTTGCTCTAGATAAACACATTTTGCATTGTCATAGCTAGAAACATATACTCAGCTTCACAGGCTGATAGTATCACTGTAGGCTTTAAGCCTTACACCGTTGTTGTCTTTTCTGAAACACCGCTGTCAGTCTGCAGCACCACTGGGATAACGAAAAACATATTTTTGACGTAGTTCAATGCTTCTCTGTGGGGTCAGCAAAAATACTATGACATCTCTTACTTCAGTCAAAACATCTCAGGATCTTTTCCACATATCTCTTCTGGGATATTTTTACACAATTGGCAGACTGTTCGAAGTCCATATCTATAAAATGGTTTAACCTGCCTAGGTCTTTCTATTGTTGTCTGGTGCGGTGATCAAATCCTCCACTTCTGTATTTAAACATAGTAAATCACCCACCTCTGTACTTAAACATGGAATTAAACATAAGATTCATTTCAGTATTTTAAACATGGTCTCTAGTCAGACATTCAAACCTGGATTCTACTCCTCCCGTATTTAAACCTGGAGTATCCTCCTTCAGCATTTAAGCAATTAGTCACCCTTCTTCATTATTTAAACATGGGGTACCCTCCTTCAGCATTTAAGCAATTTTCTACAAACCACACTTTGTATTTGCCGTGGCCTTCAATACCCTCCTGGATTGAATACTGCCCTCTGGTAACTTGGTTGAATACACCCATTTCCCTCCCACTGCATGTCTGCCCTCTTCGGGGGACAATGTGGCCTCTTTAAAGGTCGGGTTTACCCCACTGACTACCCTGTAGTAGTACTCAACGGGGGTAGGTGTACTGTCCTCCTCGTCACTCCCTTTCCTGGCATAGTCTGTCAGATATTTTGGGGGTTTGTGTTCCCTTGAGGGATACCTCCCACTGCTTGGGGCACTTGATGTCACCCTTGGGTGCTCCTCGTCATCGCCCTCTGGGGGTTGCTGACTGTCTGTCTGCACGACTGTACTAAGTTCACTGGGTTGATGTGTCTCTGTTTCTACACACCTTACTCTGGAGTCCAGCTCTGGCTCCTCTGTCTGTGTCTCGCTCTCACATGTTGCCTTCGTGACAAACTTGACTAGCATGTGTTTCTGCACTCTCCCGTTACCGGGATGATAAACTAGGAAAGCAGGGCTTCCTTTGTCGTGTCCTACGAAAAATCCTTTTACATCCTTGGACTTGGGCTTTCCCCTGTCCTGCAGGTACGCATAACACACTGATCCAAATCGGTGCATTCTGGCAATATTACACTTCTTTCCTGTCAGCGCTGTATACGGGGTGGTGCCCGAGTGCTTATTAAAACACCTGTTTCTGATGTAAGCGGCTTCTTGTACCGCATAATGCCATAGGCTCTTAGGTAAGTTACTATCTGCTAGCTTACACCTAGCCATTTCGAAAAGGGTGTGCCATTCCCTCTCTGCCACCCAATTCTGGTGTGGGGGATATGGACGTGACATCTCGTGTCTTATCTTATACCTTCTCAACAGTGATTGGAACTCTCTGTTTGTGAACTCGGTTTCGTGGTCAGATCTCAGACATCTTACTGTACCATAAGGGGCTACGTCTGCCAGGAATTTCTCTGTGGCCTGGAGTGTGTCACTCTTTGCTTTGAGAAAGTAAACAAACACTGCCCCTGTACACACGTCTGTAAAAGACTGTACATATCTAAAACCTCCTATGGACTCGTTGCTTACTGGGCCTGCTAGGTACATGTCAACTAGTGCAAGTGGTACCCTTACTGTCTGTGGGATTTCTGTATCTCGGTTGAGTAAACTTCCCCGTTTTGCACATTGCAAAATTATTGTCAGGTCCACGCTTTTCCCCTTCAATGTGCATGCCCTCTGACACTACTTGCAGTTTCAGTAAATCCTCGTAATTACAATGACCCATAATCTCGTGCCATGTCTGAATATCGTGACTGGCCGTCCCGCTACACACACCATTATTATCATTACACTGGTCGTTGTCATTAGACTCCGTTTTCAGATAATATATTCTCCGGTACATATTTATGTCAAACCGGGTACCGTCAGGTTCTACAAGAAAATGTTTACCTTTATCGAAGAATACCTTGGCACCGCTTGCAGTAGCAGCTATTACAGAGAATAGTCCTTGTGGGAACGATGGTACGTAGAGAGCGTTCTTTAACATCACCGTACGCTGGCGCCCCTTACTGTCCGTGAGGCATACCTGTGTGTCTCCCCTCTCTTGCGCCAATCCGTAGGTGCGTCTCCCGTCCGCCAGCTCCATGCTGTGCCTCTCCGGGTGGAAAGTGACGTCAAAGTTCTTGAACCGACTCCTGTCGTTGATGATATGGGACGACGCACCTGTGTCCACGATCAGTCCCCTTCTCTGGACCCGCTGCAGCTGGGCCGGTCCGGCGGTGCCCGCCGTCCGCGCCCCGAAAGCGCAGTCTTCTTGTCCCGTTATTCTCCGGGCGTCGTCTCGATCCGTCTCACATCGACCGTCGCCGCCATCGTGTCCGCTGTCGTCATCCTGTCCACAGCCATCTTCTTGTCCGTAGCCGCCATTTTGTCCATGGCCTCCGTCTCGTTCATGGCCGCCGTCTCGTCCGTAGCCGCCATTTTGTCCATGGCCTCCGTCTCGTCCATGGCCGCTGTCTCGTCCGTAGCCGCCATTTTGTCTGTAGCTGCCATTTTGTCCGTGGCCTCCGTCTCGTCCATGGCCGTCGTTTCGTCCATGGCCGTCATCTTGCCCATGCGCCTATCGCGCGCTCTGGTCATGTTTCTTCATGCACGCTCTGTCTGTGTGCCCCGTGGATCTGCAGAAGCTACACCAGACACTCTTTGTGCAGTCGCTTCTCCGATGGCCTTTCTCTCGCATCGCCAACACGCCAGTTCCGTCGTGTTCCTGGTTCTCTCCCTTGGCGTCGCTCTTTAGCACCCTCTCTCCCGCCTCCGCGGCGGCTGGGTGGGCATCTTCTGAGGCCTTGAAGTTCCTTAACTTAGCCTTGAATTGTCCCAACGTTATGTCCGTTGAAACGTGTGTTACCAGGAGTGTGAACGGTTTGTACAGCTCCGGTAGTCCTCTCATCATCATCGCCATCATTAGCCCATCGCTTGGTACTTCTCCGGCACTCCTCAATGGCGTTGTGATCTGCTCCGCTCTGTTGACGTTAGGGATGGGTACCAAATTCGGTACTTTTAAAGGTACCTACCGAAACACGTCGGTACTACCGAGTATCGATTCACGTGAGAACCACCGGTGCCAACTTTCGGTACTATGCGCAAAAAAATAATAATCCGATGACTAGGTAAGCCCTAGGACGGAAGATCGGGAATGCGAACACGCATCCTACAGGTCTATGGAGGAGAACCAGACCCCCACCTGACAATGTTCAACAGGTAGGAGACGATCCAAAAAATACCGAACCTTCCCATGGTCCAACATGGGTCTGACACCCCCCCCCCCTCCCGATTCTCAGGCACCAGAGAACACCGGGAGGAAAACGCCACGACGATGGCTTGCTTCGTCCACAGAGATCAGATCTCGTCGACCAGAGCTGTCACTGCTGGTGACCCTGACAATAGGGTCTGTACCAAACCCGAAAACGGGTGGGGTTGTGTTTTAAATACAAGTCCCCGCCTCAGCGTTTTCTCCATCCACCTCGACATATGGTACTGCCGTAGCCATATGTGATGACACTCCCAACGCACCCGCCGCCATGTGGCGCAGGTCCACAAGGAACTGTAGATAGGCGGCCCGGTCGCACCCGCTGTGCGTAGCCAACCCTGGACCCGTGCGAGCAGAGCGTTCCGTGGAGTCGGGTCGGAACCTGACACTACCCACGAGGCAATCGCACCCAAGGGGGGACCCCGACAGAAAGGGCCGGTTTGATACGGGGGAAGCTGACATCAATCTAGGTGACAAAAGCCCCCCCACTGAACACCCCTCCAGAACATGTTGAGGAGTTGTTCTGCAGCCGGACATGCAAGGCGTGAGGACCCCATGGGTTCCTACACACCGTAGCCCTGCAGTGATATTACTACGACCTAAATCACGTGCACCTCTTCTTTTCAGACCACTGCCGATCTCGCGGGAGTGGGAGGCAACAACATGATACCTGGCCTGGCGAAGGCGAGGCCGGGGAAGCCCGCACTGTGTGCCTCAAAAGGTTTCGAGCCCCCCTGCTGACAACACCTATAGTTGACAGACGTAACACCAGGCTCAACCAACACAGCTTATGGCGTGGGAGCCGATTGACAGCACAACATTCTCACGGACAGACCCAGGCTCAGCCATCAACTGGGTGTCAGCCCCTGTCCCCATGAGAAGCGAAAAGTGGGGCTGCCTGCGCTTCAATGAAGGCACGCGGCCCGCAGCCAAAGGAAACAATCAGAGCCCCCTTTTTCCGCTGGTGTTGGGGGAGGGAGTGATCGGAGAGCGGGCTGCTCGCGGCAGGACGGCGATGGCTTGTATATTCCAAGCCGAGCCCATCCAACATTGCCGATCCCTCGGCCGCCAAGGCTGTCGGCCTTGTGGACACCTGTCGATTCAACGCCCAGGATACCTGTGGCGGGGGAAAACATGGCCGCCTGGCGAGGGCCTCGTCATCGCCGCTGACAAGGCCGTGCTCTCTCTTCTTCTGGCTGCGCGGTGTGAGGAGGTGTGGGGCCTAGGACAAATACCGCCCGCGCTCCAGCGGAAGACCAAAATCCTCTGCGGAGAGGGGAGCCCTAAGCGGTACTAACATTACTAGCATTACTAACACTAGCATCAATGCCTGATGACACAGGGCTCACCTGTGTGCGAGCCGGCTCGATAGCCAACCTTGCACGCTGTTTCCTCGATCTGCTGCCACAAGACGAGGGAACATCAGAATAGACCCGACGTGTCGTTGGAACATACCCCGAAGATGCCAGGGGTAAGCAAATCTCCGTAAGTACCCAATATTATCTAAACTTTTTCAAATCAACTAGTTGCATAGGGCGACTTGCATCTGCTATGATGGAAACGAAATTAGAGGAAGAGTGAGTGATGGCCATGCCCAGTCCTATGTAGCACGCCACTAAGGGGCGGGGCGGGGCCTGGCAGGTGAGGGGTGTATTTTGGGTTTTTTCGTTGATGGAGTACAATAGGTACATGAGATGAGGTATATCTCGGTATGGCTTAAGAGAGGGACGCGATGCAAGTACGCTATATAACCTTCTGTAGTGTGGTATTGAAAGGTTAACCGTCTGTAGTGTGGTAGTGAAAGGGTTAACCTTCTGTAGTGTGGTAGTGAAAGGGTTAACCTTATGTAGTGTGGTAGTGAAAGGTTAACCCTTTGGTAGTGTGGTAGTGAAAGGGTTAAGTTGTGGCGTGTTGCGCCGAGGATCTGATGGAAAGAGGAGAAAAACGGGGTCATATTTTATTTACCACCTCCGGGGACCGGCGCTCGTCCCAGATCTCAACGTTAGGGAGATGCTTCCTGACATGGTCTCGGATTTGTCAAATGTCTGAGGAACTTGATGCAGGGATCTTGTGGGAAGCTTGTCACTGTGCAAATAAGCCAAAGTTCCCTTTAATATATACAGGTCACCTATAGTTAAGCATTACATCACGCGCAGGAGTGGTTTGTGAACAATAAACCATGCCTAGGGGTGGTCGTTAGGCCCGAGGCGCAGCCGAGGGTCGTTAGACCCCCCTAGGCATGGTTTATTGTTCACAAATCACGACTGCAAGTGGTGTAAAGCTTTTATACAACTGCCAGATTCATCCAACCTTATTTCTATACAATAAACACACATTAATCGAAGATTTATTGAAAAAACCATCCGCCAGAAAAAGTAGTTCCCACAACTACAAAAAAGACAAGTTGCCTCCATGTGGAAGCAGCTTGAAGTGCATCCAACCAAACTAACACATCCAACTGTGTATTATTGGAATGATTGAGAGAAGTTGCCTCATGTGGAAGCAGCTTGAAGTGCATCCAACCAACTAACACATCCAACTGTGTATTATTGGAATGATTGATTGAAAATTTTATTACCAGATGCAGAATGGGTACAATACAGTACGGCTCAATACACACAATTGTTAAGGGAATGCAGACCTACTTTCCATAGAACTTCATTCTTAGATGCTTCTATATAAAGTAGGTAAAACAAATTATACAACGGCATGCAAATTTCTCGATTCTGATTGGCCATTTACACGTCTTTATTGGCAACAATCCACGGTCCTGGGCTCAGGACCCGCCCACAACCGAATCACATATCACTCCCCGGCTCACTCCGGGAGAAAACAAGATCGCGGACAACAAATGGTTATGTTGAAAGCACCATAACGACTAAATATGAAGCGATTCTGTCAAGGGGAATGTGTTAGTCCTTTAAACAATGTTGGATGATGTAATTGATGGGTCTTGAGTCAATCTAGAACAAAAGAAAAATCGCGGATTGATTGATAGATTAATTGATTGATTTAAATTTCTTCCTTCCTACTTTCTACTGACTGCAGCGTTCTCTCTCACACTGTCCGACGCTGGCGTACCCACAAACACACACACACACATACACACACACACACACACACATACACACACACACGCACAGTGACACACACACACACACACACACACACGCACACACACACACACACACACACACACTCCTGTCTGCAACAGCGGGGGAGTCAGACTGAGAGAGAAGCAGCGCTGTTTTAAGTGAGCATGGTCTATTGAATTGATTGATTGGTTGATTGCTAATTTTATTACTGTACCCCTGGTTTCCAACTGGTTAAGTTTAGGCTAAAAGAAATAAATAAAAAAATAGGGCGAAGAAAACGTTTTTTTCCTATAGGGCAAAGAAAACGTTTTAATTTGTTTTACCTACTTTATATAGACGCATCTAAGAATGAAGTTCTATGGAAAGTAGGTCTGCATTCCCTTAACAATTGTGTGTATTGAGCCGTACTGTATTGTACCCATTCTGCATCTGGTAATACAATTTTCAATCAATCATTCCAATAATACACAGTTGGATGTGTTAGTTGGTTGGATGCACTTCAAGCTGCTTCCACATGAGGCAACTTCTCTCAATCATTCCAATAATACACAGTTGGATGTGTTAGTTTGGTTGGATGCACTTCAAGCTGCTTCCACATGGAGGCAACTTGTCTTTTTTGTAGTTGTGGGAACTACTTTTTCTGGCGGATGGTTTTTTCAATAAATCTTCGATTAATGTGTGTTTATTGTATAGAAATAAGGTTGGATGAATCTGGCAGTTGTATAAAAGCTTTACACCACTTGTAGTCGTGATTTGTGACCAATAAACCATGCCTAGGGGGGTCTAACGACCCTCGGCTGCGCCTCGGGCCTAACGACCACCCCTAGGCATGGTTTATTGGTCACAAACCACTCCTGCGCGTGATGTAATGCTTAATTAAAACGTTTTCTTTGCCCTATTCTTTTATTTATTTTTTAAAACCTACTGTAGAGGGCCTAAACTTAACCAGTTGGAAACCAAGCGTACAGTAATAAAATTAGCAATCAATCAATCAATCAATCAACTCAATAGGCCATGCTGTGTGCGTGTGTGTGTGTGTGTGTGTGTGTGTGTGTGTGTGTGTGTGTGTGTGTGTGTGTGTGGGGGGGGGGGGGTGTGTGGCGGTGGGTGGAGACTAGAGTGAGCGCTGACAGTCGCAAGGAAAAAGAAATTGAATTTTTTTTTTAAATTAATCAATCAATCAATCCGCGATTTTTCTTTTGTTACAGAATGATTCAAGACCCATCAATTACATCATCCAACATTGTTTAAACGACTAAGACATTCGCTGTGACAGAATCGCTTGATATTTAGTCGTTTAGTCGCTATCAACATATCCATTTGTAAAGATTATTGTCCACCTTCTTGTGATCCGGCGGAGTGATGTGATGTGGTTCGGTTGTGGGCGGGTCCTGGGCCAGCAGCGTGGAATTGTTGCCAATAAAGACGTGTAAAATGACTGTTTCAGCCAATCAGAATCGAGAAATTTGCATGCCGTTGTATAAATCTATGTAAACTATGTTATTTAGGCTGGGTGTAAAGGAATGATCGAATTTCCGAAGAGTCGTGCCAGTCTCCACATTCGATGTTCATGTCAGAGTCTAAATATATATATATATATACATTTAAAAAAAGAAATTATTATGTATATTTTTTTAAGTGAAGCAAACCATTCTTATTTAATAATTTTTTATATTTAGAGGCATCCTAATTTTAAAGCTGTGGAACTCAATACCTTGGGGAGATTAGGGAGGCAAGCTCACTAAGTATTTTTTAAAGTAAGCTAAAAACATATTTTCACCATGGCCTTTTAATATGGATAACATTTAAATACATGATTATTGTACTGTAAATGAGAGCTATTTTACTGCATTATCTTTATGTCTGCACTTTATGCGTTGCTTTCAGGGTTCCGTTTGAAGGAGATACGAGGAGGAATGTCCTCTCAGGGTTCTGTTTGAAGGAGACACAAGGAGGAATGTCCTCTCAGGGTTCTGTTTGAAGGAGACACGAGGAGGAATGTCCTCTCAGGGTTCCGTTTGAAGGAGATACGAGGAGGAATGTCCTCTCAGGGTTCTGTTTGAAGGAGATACGAGGAGGAATGTCCTCTCAGGGTTCTGTTTGAAGGAGATACAAGGAGGAATGTCCTCTCAGGGCTCTGTTTGAAGGAGATACGAGGAGGAATGTCCTCTCAGGGTTCTGTTTGAAGGAGACACAAGGAGGAATGTCCTCTCAGGGTTCCGTTTGAAGGAGATACGAGGAGGAATGTCCTCTCAGGGTTCTGTTTGAAGGAGATACGAGGAGGAATGTCCTCTCAGGGTTCTGTTTGAAGGAGATACGAGGAGGAATGTCCTCTCAGGGTTCTGTTTGAAGGAGATACAAGGAGGAATGTCCTCTCAGGGCTCTGTTTGAAGGAGACACGAGGAGGAATGTCCTCTCAGGGCTCTGTTTGAAGGAGACACAAGGAAGAATGTCCTCTCAGGGTTCTGTTTGAAGGACACAAGGAGGAATGTCCTCTCAGGGTTCTGTTTGAAGGACACAAGGAGGAATGTCCTCTCAGGGTTCTGTTTGATGTTAAACCAACAACTGAAGAACATGGCCCGGGGAAGGGTTGAGGTCTTAAGCAAGTCAAGTCACATGTCTGTCTAACAACCAATGACAATCAACCTATATCAAGCCCTGCCCTATTTTCTTGATCCTCCCTTGTCCGAGGGAAACAGCAGTTCAAGGATCAAGAAAAGGAGGAAGCTTAAGGAAGCTTAAGATCAATTGTTTGATTAACTAATGTTTGATTGTTTGATTGACTGTCCTCTAAAACCTGCATGGACTACAACGTATGATGTATATCGTGCCAGTTAGGGTACCTTGTGTATACTGCACCTTGTGGATACTGTTTACTTTTACTCATACTCATATATATATTCAGATACAAATTCTTTATTGCCTATTTTATTGTAACATATAATATAACCGATAGGGCATGGGTGGCCAACCAACCCGCGGCTCTTTGCCCGTAAATGTGCAGCTCCTCCATCCATTGAAAAAAGTGTTGGCTTGCGGCTCTTCTAATAAAACGAATTGTCTATTGGCTGAGCGTGTCTGGCATTCATGTGACATCACGTCCGGATTCACGTCGTCAACGAGGAAATAGTCAGTTGACGTTGTCGTCAAAAAAAATATATATAAAAAAAAATTACAAGATACATTCAGTGCTGGATCTAACTAAATTGTGGAATTGTGAAATTTATGGAGACACATTTATGGAAAGTTCAAAGAGGGACGACAAAGCTTCTGGAAGGGTCATGCCGACTGACATGGCTCATCCCGATTCGTAGGCGATAGTCTACCGGCAGCAAAAAAAGTAAGTCTCTCAGCCTCTTGGTTATGATTTTATAATATGCAATCTAACTGTACTGCTGTAGTGCTGACTCCAGAGGGTTCAACAAATGTATTCATTCATTCCATAAGAATCTCTCTCTCTCTCTCTCTCTCTCTCTCTCTCCTCTCTCTCTCTCTCTCTCTTCTCTCTCTCTCTCTCTCTCTTCTCTCTCTCTCTCTCTCTCTCTCTCTCTCTCTCTCTCTCTCTCTCTCTCTCTCTCTCTCTCTCTCTCTCTCTCTCTCTCTCTCTCTCTCTCTCTCTCTCTCTCTCTCTCTCTCTCTCCGTTTCACTGTGCAATTCGCGCTGATTTGTCATAAAATCATATGATTGGTTTGAAGCAATGCTAGGGCCGCAAGGATGTCGCCTGAGAACCACTTCAAACCAATTATATACAGTAGCAAATCACCTTGGTAACAAAATAAATGAAAATCATTTGCTTTGCGCGGGTCATCCTCTTTTACGACAAATGCACACTTAGCTAAAGTACAGGACACAACCAGGCTGGGAAGAAATGCAGAGCGAAGCAAAAATATGAAGACGAACACAGGACATTTTTAACCGAGTGGGAGAGTAAATTGTTCGTTGTCAAACATAATGGTAACCCATTCTGTCAGACATCATTGGGACATTTCAAAGCTTCAAATCTCCAGCGCCACTTCACCACAACACATGCCAACATTGACCAGGACGACCCAAAAGATACTGAACTTCGTCAGCACAAGTTAAATAGCTTGAAAAGTCAGACACAGACCCAGCTGTTCCGTTAATTTGCCAAGCAGGCAGAGACAGTGAACGAGCCATATTTTCAGAAAATCCACCTAAAAGTACATACCTAAGTACATGGAAGATCGCTCCACTTCTACAAAGTCCATTTGCATGTTCTTGGTTTCTAGGGACATCTATGGATCACAGGGAATGTATTCCCAGTGTCAGAAATATTGTGTCTGTTACTAGGCTTGAGTAAATGTAATGAACCAAACGAGAATATATATATATATATATATATATAATTATTTTCATCTTTGACAGTGAATAACACCATGCTAACATTGACCAGACGTGAAACATTAGATACAGTACTGAATTTTGCCATCCGGACACATGCGATTTGAAATATGAATATAGAATATCAGGCCTATAAATTACATTACATTACATTTAGTCATTTAGCTGACCTTAACTTCTTAACAAAATGGCATCCAAGGTAATACAAAAAGTCAACCAACGAACTAGATTCTTGTACCAGATCTCCTCTCTGGTAAACAAGAATACCCTGAAGACTCTGGCAGGAGCACTCATTCAAGGGTACGTACTACGACTATGCTTGCACCTCATGGTACCAAAGCACCTCAAAGGCGCTAAAAACAAGATTACAAACATCACAAAACAAACTGGTCAGACTACTACTTGACCTTACTCCTAGAACCCACCTCACCCCTGCCCACTTTGACTACCTAGGATGGCTTAGAGTAGATGACAGAGTACAGCAACTTGCAATGGGCCTGGTCTACAAGATACACTACACGACAAAGGTACCCATGTACATGTCAAAATACTTCCCGAAGGTCAGTGAATACCACGACCACAACACCAGAGGAAGCTCAACAAATCATGTTAAACCTAGATTCGGCTCAAACAAGGGACGTTTCGCAATTATGCCACAACAATGTGGAACGCCCTACCCAAAGCTGTAAAGGAATGTGAATCCCTACCCACATTCAAAACCGCTCTTAAAGAGCACCTACGAGAGGCTGCAATTCGAAACTGGCCACCGTAAATGTCCAAACCCCCCCACCCCCACCTAATAGACAGTCCCCTCCCCACCGTATGTATATATTCTCTCCCCACCGTATGTATATTTCTCTCCCACCCACCCACCCCCTCCTAACGGTGGTGTAGTGGTTAACACTGTCGCCTCACAGCAAGAAGGTCCAGGGTTCGATTCCCGCTTGGGGACCAGGTTTCCATGATGCCAGTTACCCAGGTGGGGTATCTCCCAGGCCTTTCTGTGTGGAGTTTGCATGTTCTCCCCGTGCTCGCAAGGGTTTCCCCCCCGATAAGATAAACCCAATGGAAAAACATGCACAACAACAGATCGCTAACGCTGTGGCGTCCTTGACGAAGACGGACAGGAGCACTTGGATTGGTCCCCTGGCGCAGCTCACGTTGACGCCTGTCTGCTCCCGGCTGCCCTTGGGGGGGAAGGACGACGGGATGGGTTAATCGCAGATACGAATTGCATGCATGCATCGCATGTGTGCCAATTGATGACCTCGGAGCAGGTCCTAAATTATATCTAAATTATTATAATGTACAGTCTCCTCCCCACCGTATGTATATATTCTCTCCCCACCGTATGTATATTTCGCTACCACCCACCCACACCATCCTAATGTACAGTCTCATCCCCATCATATGTATATACTCTCTGTCAGGATCTATGCATATTTGCATATCATATATGTCACAAATGTAACAGTACTATTATGTCCCTATGCCATAAATGTCATGATGTCATATATGTTGTGTATGTCATAAATGTCACTATGAATTGAAAATGGGGGACCCTGACGTAAACGGGGGGCGGCGTGGCTCAGGGGTAGAGCGGGTCGTCCAATGATCGAAGGGTTGGTGGTTCGAATCCCGCTCAAGCCCATGTCCATCCAACTGCCGTTGTGTCCTTGGGCAAGACACTTAACCTACTTGATTCGTATGAATGTGTATGCATGTGAATGAATGTTGGTGGTGGTCGGAGGGGCCCCGTAGGCGATGATTATTCGCCACGCTTCCGTGAGTCTGCCTCAGGGCAGCTCTGGCTGCAATTGTAGCTTACCACCACCGGTATGACTGTGTATGAACGAATAATGGACTCTGTAAGCGCTCTGGGGTCACTGGGGTGTCATGAAGAGCGCTATATAAATCCAATCCATTATTACTATTATTATTATTATAAACAAGACAAACGTCTTTCTCTGGTCTGCATCCCCTTAACAATTGTGTGTATTGAGCCGTACTGTATTGTACCCATTCTGCAATCTGTTAAATAACATTTTCATTCATTCATTCATTCATTCATTCATTCATTCATTCATTCATTCATTCATTCATTCATTCATTCAACAGGCGGGCAGAAAAGTGTTATGAGCCTGGTCTCTTTTGAAAGATAACATTCTGAAGTTACTAATGCAATTTTTTTTAGTGCTAATGAAATAGAGTAACCGAGGTCTGAACTTGAGTTGAACTTGTGTATTCACATTTTTTTGTAGTGGTTGCAAGATTCCATATTCCAATATTCCAGTTTAGAGGTTTAAGCTGGAAAACACAGCAGTTCCATAGCCTGAAGTCTTATGTAGTACAGGTCAATTTAAAAAAAAATCTGTCAGAGTAAAACCGACGACAAAAAAAAAAGCGTTCCAAAATCCATTTCCTCATCCACCGTTTATTAGGACAAGTGCATGACAGTAAGGTTAGTTAGGGTTAGATTTATTTAATTTATTTATTTTTTATTTCAGATAATGGTTGAAGAAGTGTGTCTTTAGTCGACGGCGAAAGATTGGACGGGTTTCGGCTGTCCTAACTGGGGTGGGTAGTTCATTCCACCATTGTGGGGCAAGGACTGAGAAAAGGCAGGTTCTCCTTGATGACCCTCCCGGAGCTCGGATAGGAGTGGGTCTGAGATGGCCAGAAGATGCAGAGCATAGGGGTCTTGAGGGTGTGTAGTTAGAGACCAAAGGGAGCGGTTCCCTTTGCTGCACGGTATGCCAGGTAGAGGGCCTTGAAGCGGATTCGTGCAACAATGGGGAGCCAGTGCAGGTCCCTAAGAAGTGGGGTGACATGGGCCGACTTCGGTAGGTTTGAGATCAGGCGGGCCGCTGCGTTCTGAATGAGTTGAAGAGGCTTGGTGGCAGTGGCCGGGAGGCCAGCAAGCAGTGCGTTGCAGTAGTCGAGGCGGGAGATGACTGATGATTGGACGAGGAGTTGGGTGGCTTCTTTTGTCAGGAAGGGGAGGATCCTTCTGACATTGCTCAGGAGGAATCTGCAGGTTCTGGTTGTCACTGCGATGTGAGCAGAGAAGTTCAACTGGTCATCTGACATGCGGAGACGCTCGCCTGACATATCGTCATGTAACTCGAGAACCGAGGCACGGATTTGGTCGAGTGACCTTATTATGGCCAAGTCATACATCTATGGATCGGGCCAAATCTCCTCTTTTCAATCTGGATTTAGTACCACCAGGCGCCCGTAACAGGGCAGCAAAGACCGTGAATGAAATCTACTGTAAGTACAGTTACTTTTTTCCGCCGTTTTTCATCAGATTGAGAAAGGTAAAGAAACAATCTACATTGTATTTTATGGCAATAACGTTCAGGTTTGTTTGACCCGTGAGATATAATCAAATAAATAAGGTCAGAATTTCTCGCTAAGAATATTTTTAGCAGCTTTCACAGAGGCTGATGTGAGCTGGGTAGTGTCGTTTTATGAAATGTCGATGTCCATTGAAAGCCCTGGGTCTCCTCTGTCTTAGGACTACAACGCTTTCATGGCGCATTATTTCCTTGCGTCTAATTCATCTGGTTTCTGCCGGGATGTGCAGAGATATTTATGAATATATCATATTTCGCTAATAACACTTAAAATCATTGGTAAACAAATGTAGTGCTGAAAATATACACTTTGACTGCTGTTTTGATAAGGTTAGGGTCTTGACTCTTGGCTACATTTGAAAAAGAAACACAACATTAATTAATATGGACTGTATTGATCTATTTATGACGTGATATTAATTCCAGCCCTGTACTGGGCTCGTGCTAAAAAGCCATACAACGAAGGCGAGTTTGTGAAGAAATGCATCACTGATGTTGTTGAAATCTTGTCTCCAAAAAATTACAAGCTGAAAAAGATGGTGTCAGATGTACAACTGTTTTTAATAAATGAAATTCAAATAAATTCACTTTAAATTTATATTTAATGGACAATAACGTTTTTATTCTTATTTTAGACTGAGGTGCCTTGGGATTTTAAGTACTTGTGAAGGGTGCCATGACTGCAAAAAAGGTTGAGAAAAGCTGGTATATATGCCATATTTGCCATATTTATGGTACCACAGTAATTTTTGTGGCTCTTAGTCTTTGACTGGTTGGCCACCCCTGCGATAGGGCATACAGATCCTCAACTGAACTTTTGTTTACAGTTTATTTTTCTCATATTTTATATTAATATTAGTGCTGTCAGGCGATTAAAAAATGTATCTAATTATTTACAGGATTTGTAATTAATTAATCGAATCCATCGCATTTTAATCGCATAACCATTTTAGGCCTGATATTCTATATTCTATAATCATATTTCAAATTGCATGTGTCTGGATGGCAGAATTCAGTACTGTATCTACAAAACCTTCTGTTTAATCATCTTCCCTTTATTAATTTGCTTAGATTTTTCAGGTCTGGTAAATTTTTGCATGGTGTTATTCACAGTCAAAGATAAAAAAAAATGTTATTGATATTCTCATTTGGTTCATTACAATTTACTCAAGCCTAGTAACAGACACAGTATTTCTGACACTGGGAATACATTCCCTGAGATCCATAGATGTCCCTAGAATCAGATAGCAAATGGACCATTTAAAAAAAAAATCAGTAAATGTTTATTCTACGTTCTTATGGAATGAATGAGATTTAAAATTTAAAATAAATGTTGCGTTCATTTTAATAATGCGATAATTTGCTGTGTAATTAATTAATCTAATTAACGTGACTGACAGCCCTAATTAATATTTAATTGTATTGCCAATATTTATGTATTTCTACTATTACCCTGCCCATACCTGTACCTCCCCTCCCCCATGTTGCTACGAGGCCCGAATTTCCCCAAGGAATCAATAAAGGAACATCTCATCTCATGATTATAAATCTATGTGTCACAAGACAGGAAATAAATCCCTAGCATTATCATCCGTAATGAATAATCAGCTTGTTATGTGATGAAAAAGTAGCAAGACTTTTTCAATACATTTCTGTGGTTGAAAAACATCTCCAGATTTATCAGCCGCTGGCCTAACGTCCCAGTGTCCCAAGTCCAACAGTGTCCACGAGCAGGCGCTCCCCCTGGTCCCATCAACGTGTTTACACTCTAAAGCCTCCGCCGCCGTGATGCTGCCGTCTCGACCGCTTCCTACTCCTACCAGGACTGGGTCTAAATGGCCTTAATGAACTATTTATGACCATTTCCTCTGAGGTAACACACTTCCACAGTGTTGTAGCTTCCTCAATGGACTGAGGGGGGCCTCTTCTGTGATAACAAGCAGCAGTGTTGTAGTACTTGGGTCTAGGACAGAAGGTTAACCTTTCACTACCATACTGTAGTGTGTTAGTGAAAGGGTTGGTAACCCTTTGTCGTGTGGCAGTGAAAGGGTTAACCTTCTGTATTGTTGCAGTGAAAGGGTTAACCCGTTGATAGTGTGGCAGTGAAAGGGTTAACCTTCTGTAGTGTGGTAGTGAAAGGTTAACCCTCCTGTAGTGTGGTAGTGAAAGGGTTAACATTCTGTAGTGTGGTAGTGAAAGGGTTAACCGTATGTAGTGTGGTAGTGAAAGGTTCACCTTCTGTAGTGTGGTAGTGAAAGGGTTAACCGTCTGTAGTGTGGTAGTGAAAGTGTTAACCTTATGTAGTGTGGTAGTGAAAGGGTTAACATTCTGTAGTGTGGTAGTGAAAGGTTAACCTTCTGTAGTGTGGTAGTGAAAGGGTTAACCTTATGTAGTGTGGTAGTGAAAGGTTAACCTTCTGTAGTGTGGTAGTGAAAGGGTTAACCTTATGTAGTGTGGTAGTGAAAGGGTTAACCTTATGTAGTGTGGTAGTGAAAGGGTTAACATTCTGTAGTGTGGTAGTGAAAGGGTTAACCTTCTGTAGTGTGGTAGTGAAAGGTTAACCTGATGTAGTGTGGTAGTGAAAGGGTTAACGATAGGTTATGAATATAACCGTAGTTCTATGAGTATTAGTGACGCTCAGCGTCAACTGCACATATCTCACTCCAGTGACGTGCACTGAATAAAAACTTCACAATGTACCTTTACATACCAACATCCGTCTGGCCACACCCCCATCTGCTACCTACATAAGCAGGGGTGGGGCCACACACTCATCTCCTTCTCAAGCATTTCACCACAAGGTAAGATCAAGGGCCACAGTGGCGTCTAGACGCTGAGCGTCACTAATCCTCATAGAACTACGGTTATATTCATAACCTAACGTTCTATATCGTATTAGCTCCGCTCAGCGTCAACTGTACAACGGGAGCTGAGCGGGAGCTGAAGCTCGACAAATGTACCCCACTGAGGCCCCCCACAACCATCAGAACCGGGGAGGGCCGAGCCCCCCGACCCTCCGTAATGGAGGGATACCCTCCCTATTGGAGGACGGGAGGGAACGGATCCGACCGTGCGAAGAGGAACTCGAGCAACTCAACGCACAGGGTGAGCAGACCGTGGCTTGACCCCACGACTACGCACACACACAACCTGCATGCCACCAGGGAACGAACGGAAGGAACAAACCTCATTACCACGCATTACACTAGTGACACCGCCCCCCACATCGCAAGCGTATTCGGACAGGGCCCATCCAAGAGCAGGCCCTTCCCCCCACTAGCACGCCGCCTGGCACACTGACCCTGGCATACTCAGGCAGTCAGCATGGCTGTAACTCGAAGCACTCAAGAGGCTACACTACAGCGGGAGCAGGCAGCGCACCGGGGAGACGACCTCCAGAAGAGGCCGATCCCTCAATCCAGGCAGCAGGCACTTGACCCGAGCCTGGAGCACTGCGGACGAGACAGGCGCCAAAGGGGTCAACTGAAAACAGCACCCCGGCGGAACAGGCATATGCTGGCATTGTTGAGCACCATGTCAAAGCCTCCACCAAAAAACCCCGATGCTCTAGAGGGGCCGAGGCAAAGAAGGCTGACACGATTGGCAGACGTCATGAACATGCAGGGGCACACTCAACCGGGTAACCCGGGAGTTGACTCCGCTCCAACACACCAGGGAATCAACCACCCTCTTGGTTCAACATGCGGTGGTTGTTCCTATAACCCCTCAGGAAAAAACTCCAAAACACACCTGCGGGTATACACTGGCTATACCGCAGTACAAGTGTTTCAGTTTTCAAAAAGGGGTTATCCCAGGCCTACGGGTCGACGAAAACGACTTCGGACCGGGCCCGGCGGACCGGGATGTACACAGGGATGCCAGAGGAGTACTATAAAAACCACCTCAACAGCCCCCTCTCAGCCATGCGTAAGCGGGAGAAGAGAGGGGCGAAAAGAATGGAGAACGAACATCTCCATAATATCAAACCCTGTGACACTCGCGCCGACCCGGCATTTTTCTCCCTGAAAAAAGCACAAGTCCCTCAGGGTACCAGAACAGAAGATCTGCGTCCCCGGCGGACAACGGGTTAACTGACCTGGACCAGCGTGACCAGAACCAGTCCCATGCCCTAATCACGCCGACTTCCCTAACTCCAGGAGGGGGGGTAGGTACGCGTGTCGATCTAAAACATTATAGAGGGCGCCACCCAGACGGTCCCATTCGTACCTCGCTCAGTGGCCCACCCCAAGGGCGTGAGACCCCTCTACCTATGCTTTGATCTATTCCGTTAACATCCCCCAGATATGAACGAGAATTCGTTGAGACAAACCTAGTAAACTGGCGCTTGGAAGAGAAAAACTCCATCCCAGTTGCCCTATAAAAACTAAGTTTTAATAACGAGCAACCAAGGCGCACCAGCCTCATGCGTGATTCCTATCAGAAACACCCAGAGCCAGCACTATGTACACGTCGAGACCCAAAACACATCAATGGATAGTCTAACAAGACACCAGATACCGTTCCTCCAAGCCGCCTGGGGAACGACAAGAAGCTGCTTTTTTTATTTTACATTTTTCAGAAAAAATAAAAAATAATACGGACATGGGCCCCATGCGACGCGGCTGAGGGAAACACCACGCCGTCAACCACACTTCATAAGAGGGGATGGTGAGCGACATACCCCTATGAGGGGGGAAACCCATTACTCAACAGACCCGTAAGGCGAGGAGTCAGGGAAACCCTCAACAATACCCCGTCCACCTACTCCAAAAAGGAGAGGACGGGGAACCCCCAGAGAGACTTCCCACGCGAGCTGTATAGATTGAAAAGAAATATTGCAACATTGAGCTATGTAACACTTGGGTTAGGACTCTCTGAGGAGGAGGCTCTGAACCAATACACACTCAATAATCGAATTGAATCGAATACACATACAATAGAGCAGAACTCCTTTTTGAAGTTCTACTCACCTTGACAATCTGAGGAGGAGGCTCTGAAACTCTGAGGAGGCTCCCTCACTGGGAAGGAGGGTCCGAACTCACAGAAGGCTCTTCTCCCTGAGGAGGAGCTTCATGAGGAGGAGGCTCTGACAACTCCCTGAAACAAATCCAATTTCCGCGGTGCACACGCCCAATCTTTCAGGGCGTGGGACCAGGAAACTCCCCCCCCCCTACCCTGTAACATGCCGAACATCAACATGACAGGAACCCTGAAGGACAGGGGGTTTTAACCCCTGACCAATCAGAAAAGGGGAGGAAAGGTTTACCAGTTCACCCCTTTACGACCCCTCACCCCTGATACGATGTAACGACAAAGTAGAGCCATGACCCAGTCATAGCATGCTACATGAAGCATTTAACAGCTCATGTGCTAACCTGCTATCTGATTTTTACTAAGGAAAAAACACAGAACAGAGAGGGTCCCTTTAAGAGCCCCGGTACCAGACTTACACATGTGCTTCTGTGGACCAAAACCTAACCCAGTTGTAGATCTCAACGACACACACAACCCTTCATCACAACAAAAAATGGCAAAAGTACACTCTTACTACAGAGGAACGCCGTTTTTCATAACGAGAGAGACATAAGTCCTCGATTACGTATTGGCCACAGGCCTTGCTAAGCACACATGATAGTGACCAAACAACCTTTTCCCTAGGAAAATTATCGTTTCTCAAGCAGAAGCACAACCCCAGCAGCTTAAGCTGAGGGTTACATCGTATCCCCACAAACACAGTGACACAATATATTGTAAACAAACATGTCTGAGAGGAGGGGGGGAAGCCCCAGGGAAAAAACGGGGGGGTCACCCCTCCTACCTTACGCTTGATACGACCGGGTTGAACAGGTACCCCTGTTAATATGTGAACACGCTGTTCATTGTCATCACAGGCTGAGAAAAGGATTTATTCCTCAATCACATGTCACTAAGCATAGCTTCACAGGTTAATTAACCCACTTAGTTGTGAGTTCACCCACGTTACAAACGTTACATGAACACACATGTTCTCATCACAACTAACCAGTTCATTTTTACACATGTAAAAAACAATGCCGATTTCTATGTAGAGAGAAGCTATACCAGTGACAAGACAATTCACACACAACACGCATCGTATCCTCAATGTATTGCAGCAACACACGTTTTGGAAACATCGTTATTACAAAACACTTAGAAGGGAAGGAAAGAAGAAGTGTTTAAAGTCCGCAGGACTCCTACCTTCACCCTGAGCGCAGGCCGAGAGGACTGCAACACTGGTTAACGGGACAACCGACGTCGAACCCGGCGTCTCCTGCGTTGGTGACGAGGGTAATGACCGCTGCGCCACCCATGTTGACAAAGTCCTCGCTGGCATGGCACACGGTGTAGGGTCGACTAACATCCTCTGTCAAAGATGACGTCGTAGTCAGAGTGTTTAAGGCATGTTATACTCACAGTAACTGTTACGACCCTGGCTCATGGGTACGCAACCTATGTGTAATCAACACCAAAACCCTGTGCTCTAACTAAAAAATGCTACTAAACCAAGGAACTACTAATATAACTATAAACTAATGTACTGGTAACCCAACGGACAAGGACTGTAAGAACCTGACAGCTCTTTCACTAGGCACAGACCGTGCATGTGTGTTTCTGGGTCTGCCTTTGAAGCTCCCCAGCAGGTAACCAATCAGCACTAATTGGCTAATTGGCAGCCCTCACCTGCCTGCCCTGGTGAAACAGGAGTGACCAGGCCTCTAGTACATAACACCTCCCCCACCAAACTGGTTGCCCAAGAGGCAACCACTACACAACAACCCATAAACAAAACAAAAAAACAACTGTGACCCCTTAGTTGTCAGGGCCTCTACCACCACAGCGATAACGGGTACCACAAACACCGGTACTACGATCGTGAGAGGGCGTCTGCTAGCACGTTGTCCCTCCCACGAATGTGGCGAATATCCAAGTTATACGCCTGGAGGAACAAACTCCATCGCATCAAACGATGATTCGAATTCACCATGCTGCGAAGAAAAACCAAAGGGTTATGGTCTGTATACACAACAAGGGGTAAACTGGAGGATCCCACGTAAACATCAAAATGGTTCAAGGCAAGAACCAAAGCGAGCGCCTCCTTCTCTATAGTAGAGTAGTGCAGTTGATGCCTGTCAAACTTTTTAGAAAAGTAGCACACTGGGTGCTCCACCTCTAATGCATCCTCTTGCAGGAGGACGGCTCCAGCACCGAGGTCACTAGCATCCACTGCCAACTTGAATGGCAGTTGAAAATCGGGAGCTGACAGAACGGGAGCGCTAATCAGAATACCCTTGATGCTCTCAAAAGACTGTTGACAAGTCTCAGTCCACACGAAAGGTACCTTAGGACTGAGCAGATTGGTCAAAGGGGCAACAACAGAAGCAAAGTTCCTACAGAAACTCCTATAGTACCCTGCCATACCTAGGAAGCGCTTTAACTCCCACCTGGTGATGGGAGCAGGGAAGCCCACTATAGCCTCCACCTTAGCTGTAACGGGGCACACATGCCCACGTCCAACCACCTTACCCAGGTAGGTAACCGTGGCCTGTCCAAATTCACATTTCGCAAGGTTAACTGTCAAGTTAGCATCACCCAACCGCTTGAACACTTCGGCCAGATGCTCCACATGTTGTGACCAAGAGGAACTGTGGATAACCAGGTCATCCAGATATGCCTCACAGAACGCTACCCCGCCCAGGACCTTGTTCACTAGCCGCTGAAACGTCGCTGGGGCATTTCGCATGCCAAAGGCCATCACTGTATACTGGCAGAAACTCTCTGGTGTGACAAAAGCGGATATCTCACGTGCTCGCGGAGTAAGCGGAACCTGCCAGTATCCCTTTAGCAAATCCAATTTACTTACAAAGGCTGCTGAACCCACCCGATCGATACAGTCGTCCATCCGAGGCAGAGGGTACGAGTCCGGCTTGGTTACTGTATTAACTTTACGGAAATCAGTACAGAACCGATGAGTGCAGTCTGGCTTATCAACAAGCAGGCAGGGGGAGCTCCACGCACTAGAACTGGGCTCCGCAATGCCATGTCTCAGCATATAGTCTACTTCCTTACTCAAGATCCTTCGTTTTTCCGGATTCACCCTATAGGCATGTTGCTTAATTGGTCCTGCACTACCAACATCAATGTCATGCTCGAGTACATTAGTACGACTAGGGACATCAGAAAACAAACGTGTATGCTGTCTAAGTAGGCGCACCACATCCGTACGCTCAGGAAGTGGTAAGTACGACAGGTGTGAGTCCAAGTCACCTAGTATCTGGGTGTTTGGCAACCGGCCCTGAGAAATCTCCTTCGACACAGAACAGTCGGCTACAATAGGAGATGCAGAAACTGTTAGAACAGCCACAGGCTTGACCCCTGACTGGTCAATCTGAGCCCTATCATTGTACGCCTTCAACATATTGACGTGACATAATCTACTCTTGCGCCTGCGGTCGGGAGTTTTAATCAAGTAGTCGACCTCACCAACTTTGCGCTCAATGGAGTATGGCCCACTGTATTTAGCCTGTAATGCAGACCCAAGAATAGGCGAGAGAACCAACACCTTGAACCAACACCTTGTCTCTGATGTTGGTATGTAAAGGTACATTGTGAAGTTTTTATTCAGTGCACGTCACTGGAGTGAGATATGTGCAGTTAACGCTGAGCGGAGCAAATACGCTATAGAACCTGCTGTAGTGTGGTAGTGAGAGGGTTAACTGACAAAATAACTTTGAAATACACGGGCGTGTTACAGAGACAGGTCGGGGGAAGCCCCTTGAAGGTGCTACAGTAGTAAACCAGCGCACAGCCGGGTGATAACAACAGGCCTTTCAGAC